>NC_142931.1:129064219-129084219 GCF_046866305.1 Octopus bimaculoides
TTAGCCCCTTGTGGGCAAGAAAGAAATAAGAAACGTTAGCATGCCGGGCGAAATGCTTAGCGGTATTTCATCTGTCTTTACGTTCTGAGTTCAAATTCCGCTGAGGTCGACTTTGCCTTTCATCCTTTCAGGGTCGAGAGAGAGAGAGAGCAACAGAGAGACAGATAGATAAACTGACAGAGAGAGAGAGATAGAGAGAAAAATATCAGAGACAAACCTATGTGCTCAATGAAAATGTGATGAATTAATAGAATCCTTAACACACCTGACGAAATTGCTTTTCAGCATTTGTTTTTGGTCTTTATGTTCTGAGTTCAAATCCCATCCATGTCAACTTTATCACTTATCCTTTCAAGAAAAGATAAAATAAATTACGGAGATGTACTTGCATAGCAAGTGACTTGATCATGTGCTGAAACAAAAACAATTGCAGCGTGGAAAGTGTTTATAAACCATTTAAAAAGAAACACACACAAAAAAAAAACACACACACACACACACAAAAACCTGTTAGATTCACTTCAACATTTAAATTTAATTTGTGTCAAAATATTTTTGTCACTTTAAAATCGCAACAAAATTTTGTCATTGAAAAGTTTATGGTTTCAAAGCGACAAAAATATTTTGACACAAATTAAATTTAAATGTTGAAGTGAATCTAATGGTTTTTGTGCTTGTTTTTTTTTTAAATGGCTTATAAACACCTTCCACACTGCAATTATAAAATAGATTGCCATTTTGATATAGTGGATTAGCAGAACTGCTAGAATAGTGGCTAAAATGGTTTGTCACATTTGTTCCTTACTCTTTATGTTCTGAGCTGCAAACTTGTCTCTATTTGTTCATTCAACTAAAGGCTATACTGAAAATGGAAGCATATAGGTGGATGACAAGTCTGATTGTTACCAGTATTGGTTCCCCTTAATGAAGCAGTCTACTCAGCAGCTGTCAAGATCTCAGAATGATTTACAGAAATAGCATTTTTCCTTTTTCTTTTTGTTTTGCATGTGAAGGACATTTCTTTTTCTCAATTTTCTAGTGAAGAGGAAAAGCAATTCTCATGACTCTTGACAGGGCCTCAAAAATAGCTGAGAGGGAAGGAAGTAGGGAAAGAGATATCCTCAAACAAGAGACTTGGCCCAAATGATTGTAAAAGAGTGGACTTTGTTAAAGGTACTGAAGGTGTAAAATCATCATCTTCATCATCATCATCATCATCATCATCATCATCATCATCATTTAATGTCTGTTTTCCATGCTGGCATGGTATGGACAGTTTCACAGGAGCTGGCAAGGCCAGGTGCTACACCAGGTTCCATAGTCTGTTTTGACATAGTTTCTATGACTGGATGCCCTTCCTAATGCCAACCCCTTTACAGAGTGTACTGGGTGCTTTAAATGTGGCACCAGCACCAGTGCTTTCTACATGGCACCTGCACCAGTACTTTTTACATGGCACCATCACCGTGCTTTTTATGTGGGTGGGCAGCTCTTCTTGAGTACAGCAATGCACCATATATCTTGATCCTTTGTCATCATCTTGGTCTTTGTCTTCTCTCACTGTTTTGAGGTCAGCCTTCAATACGTCATCTCATGTCTTCCTAGATCTCCCTCTTCCATAACTTGCATCCACTTTAAGTGATTAGCACGTCTTTATAAAACTGTCCAGTGATGTTAAACTAGGCAAGGGATTAAGTATATCACATGTGCAGACCATAGGGAGATTTAAACTTAGAATGTAAAGAGCAAAAACAAATACCACAAGATGTCCCAACATTCTTACAGGTCTGCCAGACTGTCACAATTATACATTTTAATCAGCCTCCAAAAGTTAATGAGTAACTTGACCTCTATGCTTTTTTTTATGCTGGCATCACTTACAAAATGATGTTCTGCAATTGTATCTGGTAACTTGCAGTTTGATGAAGAGATTGATAAAATAAGTGAAAAATCTTTTTAAAAAATACGTCCTTGGGTTGATAAAACTGACTAAAACCTTTCAAAATGATGCTCCAGCCTGGTCACAGTCCAATGGTAAATGATTCAAACAATAACCCCTCATCTACAAGCATGGCCCTACTTCATTGGCTCACTTTCATACATTTAATCACACTTCACAAAAATTTTGTATACTTCACTCATTCACCAACCCCATCACTCCATTTTATTGATTTCCATCCAGAAAATCTTTCAATGTTTCTCCATTTCTCTCTGCACCGGTAGTCTGAAAAATAAACCAGGAAGAAATGCATTGATTATAGACTTAACTGAAAGAGGAAGCCATCTATGTCTTTGTGACATTCACAAAGAATTTCTCCATCTCCTTCCACCTTCAAAGTCATTGGCTTCAAATTTCTTACTTGGATGATATTACATCTTCTTCCATGTTTGAACTTGTCAGATCCTCCTTTCAGGCAGTCTTTGATACTTTCTGTGTGTCTGTCAGCGTTCCCCTTGTTCTATTTCTGGTCTACTATTCCTATCATCGATGCCACCCTGCCTCTTCACCCAAGTGCCATCGGTCATTCTTTAACATTCAAACACATCAGTTCATTCAAGCATTTCTATACAGAAACATCTTTTATGTTGCCGAAGAAAAGAAGAGAAAAGGAAAGAAAAAGAAAAAAAAATTTCTCTGTTGTGTGAAGTTTTGTCAGTTTTTCAATAATTTGATTTGAAGCTGTAGGTTTCACACACACACACGCGCACACACACACACACACACACACACACACACACACACACACACACACACACAAGAAACAAATGCACACATATATGCATGTGTGTGCAGACACACACACACACGCACATATGTGTGTGTATGTATATATATATAATATATCTGTCTAATTTTTCCTATCTCTCTGTCTTTCAGTCTGTGTGTCTTTCTGTTTGTTTGTTGGCCTGCTTGTCTGTGTGTGTGTCTGTGTGTGTGTCTGTGTGTGTGTGTGTGTGTGTGAGTGTGTATGAGTGTGTGTGCGCGTGTGTGTGTGTCACTCTCTCTCTCTCTCTCTCTCTCTTTCTCTTTCTCTCTATATATATATCTGCCTATCTGTCTATCCATCTCTCTATTTGTCTGTCTGTCTGTCTATGTATCTATTTATTAATTCCTATTATTTTTATATATCTCTTTCCCTCACTTGCACAGGAAGGTTGGTTGGATCTGCTTTAACACAGTGCTTTGCATTTGTTTGTAATCTTTGTTACTTCATTCATGAAGTCCATCATTCTGAGACCACATTCCTTGGCACTTCTTCACCCAACTGTCACTCTCCACCTCATTGTTTTCAGTCATGTTTGTTTGTTTGTTTGTCTGTGGACAAGATATCACAAGACCCACTGAATGGATTCTGATGAAACTTTCAGGGATGTTTGGCCTTGTGGCTGGCACAAACTTATTAGATTTTGGGATCAATCTGGTACTGGACAAAGATTCTGGATTATATTTTCGTTTTTTTTTTTTGCTTAAGTTTTGAGAGCAGTCAGGTTCATTTTTAGTAATCTTGTTTGTGAGAGCACTCGAGTTTAATTCAGAAATTCTCATTTTAAAAATCATCTCCAGATAATCGTTGGTAGGACGTTGATGTTGCCTTGGCAGAGGTTTGCATTCTCTGAATGCACTTGTTTTATGTATGAATGGATATCATCATACTATCAACATCATCATCTTTTAACTGTCTCTTTTTCCATGTACATACATATATGTACATATACATCTTTTACTTCTAATATGATTTTATCAGTGGCCAGTATATTAAAAATACCTTTTAAAGTGAAAATTATAAACAGTTATAAATAAGTGCAAAAGAAAAAAATTTTCTTTGCCAATATGCTGAAAAATAAACTTTAGATTGTCTAACCACATACGATATTTTTCAGCACATACGATAATGTGCTGGAGTCAGAAGAGAATGAATGTCTTGAATTGACACTGTCACCATGAACAGTAAGTTTCCCTAAATTTTACACATACAAAGTAAGGATGGCTGTGAAATTTGACATCTTATCTCAACTGAGTTGAGCAAAAGCAAGTTAAATCAATGAAACCAGGCTTAGTCAAGCATAGAAAAAGATGTATACTGCTTTTGGATATATATATATATATGTATACATGTACATCCCTGAGTACATTTTTATGTTACTAAACTATGCTAATTATGTTCTGCCTGTGCATAAATCACTCTCTCCTGTTACATGATCATATATACTATCATGTAAAAAAAGCAAAAACAAACTGTGTACCCTATGGCAGCATTAAAAAATCTGATGTAAAATTATAATGATAATAATGTTGATATATATATATATATAGATAGATAGATAGATCTATATCTATAAATACATGTGCGTATCTATCTATCTATCTATATATATATATATATATATATATATATATATATGTGGGGGGGGGGGTATGTATGTATGTATATATATATATATATATATATATATATATATATATATATATATATGTAATCAACTATTCTTCACCGATACCATCCTGTAGCTGAATCACTTGATGTGTAGTAAACCTTGTATTTATTGCAAAACTCAGCTGTTAAGAAAATCTTGTATTCAACCTCTTGGGAAATCTAAATGCCAATACATTAACATCGTCCAGGAAATCTATTTTACTTCAATCGAACCACTTCAATGCAATCTTCCACTAACATCCCAAACAGTTCAAACTTCATCTCAAAAGATTTCTTTGAAAAAATTCCAGACACACTTCCTGACCTGGATATACTTCTCTGAAAAACAACTCTCTCTGATCTAACTGGTAAATGTGATATGCTTCTGCATTCATATACAGTTACAAGGTGGTATTAATCATTTAACTTTGATCCAACTAGTTACCTGCTGAGATCTGTTTGAGGATATTCATGTATATATTTAGGCTTCAAAAATATAAACTCTGAAATAATAATGAATTTTTATCCAGCTTACGGGCTAATTATGACACCAGTAATTTGTATTTCACTGATTTTTCTATATCAGTATAAGTTAAATTGGTTTTAGCACGAGTTTGCTAGTGGATGCTTGCTACTGATGATGCTCAAGAAACAGAAATGCGAAGACAAAATGTTAACATAAGAAATGAAGAGACATGCACTAATTGTTATCATATATGTAGAGTACGGCTATTTAGAAATTACCAACTTTCTAAAGTTGCACACACACACACACACACACACACACACACATACACACACATACACACACACATACATACACACATACATACATTCGTACATATGCATGCACATACATACATAGATACACACATACACACAAACATACATACACACATACACACACATTTTTCGTTTTGAAAAATAAAAATTTATTTTATGGTTTGTTATTGTTTATATTTTGAATTACATAATCTTTTATGGGGGCACCAAAATCTTTTAAGTGCTTAGGGCCTCGATGGGTCTTAATCCAGCCTTGACAGAGATACATACATGCATGAATACATACATACATACATACATACATACATACATACATACATACATACATATAAACAAAAATACCATGTTGTTGATGTTGAAATTACCACTGAAGGAGCTTTGGATCTAGATTAGAAACTGGCTCTTTCTCTATTGGCAAGAAATCTTGAAAAAAAAACTGAACAATAACATACATACATACACACATACATGCATAAAAAGTAATAGTTCAGCTTTGTTGTTGGAGAAATACTATTGATTGTATCTTCCTGGTGAGGCAACTGCAGGAGAATTACTTAGCCAGGAGTCAGCCAATATACTTGGTGTAAGTTGACAGGATTTCCAA
Organism: Octopus bimaculoides; assembly: GCF_046866305.1. Taxonomy (NCBI): domain Eukaryota; kingdom Metazoa; phylum Mollusca; class Cephalopoda; order Octopoda; family Octopodidae; genus Octopus; species Octopus bimaculoides. Next base: position 129,070,022 of record NC_142931.1, read on the forward strand.
CACCATGATTTGGTGGTCACAGAGGAAACTAGAATTAGATGAATGACTTATGAGAGTTGTAGAAGCCATCTTCTGAAGCACTTGTCAAATGGTTTTCCTGTGTCTTTTCAGACATGAATTGGTCTGTCCTCAGTGCTTATGACTTTATATTTATGTATGCATGCATGTATGTATGTATGTATGTATGTATGTATGTATGTATGTATGTATATACATACATATATATGCACACACACACACACACACACACATATATATATATGCTTATATATATATATATGTATTTCGTTTTTGAATTTCTTTTGCAAGGTCTGTAGATCTTGGAGTGAGTTGGGAGTCACAGGTCAATGAAAAGGTTACAAACAGTAATGAAAGAACTTCAATGGACAAACAAACAACCTATCGATTATTTAACCAACATGTTAAACAAACAGTCAAATAGTTAGTTGATTAGATATCTAACCAATTGACTAACAATAAAGAAGCAGAATTGAACCTGTGCATGTGTTAGTATTATTGGTATAACGAGTCTCCCAAGACACAACAAAATCTATATTTGTATGTATTTGTTTTTATGTTCAATTATAATAAAAACAATTTATAAGGCACAAAAACAATGACTCTCCCCAGACACAACAGAATATATATATATATATGCACACACACACAACTACGTATATATGTATATATATATATATTGTGAGGGAGGGCATCCAGCTGTAGATACTATGCCAAATCAGACTGGAGTCTGGATATATATATATATATAAACAAATAGAGAAACGAGGCAAGCAACATAAAGAGTATACCCCTTCGTCAGTTGCCCCTGTTTCATCTACTCCGCATTTCGAAGGCAAAGACAATACGCAACTTCATTGAAACAGTCCTTCTCGCAAAGCAAATTAAATAAAATTTGCGACTTTTTGCGGAGGGTGAAAGTGTTAACAAGAACAGGAGAGTGAGAACAAGACAATAAAAACAAACGGTGAGGGCTGTTAAGCCAAGACGATAGAAAAATTATTATGAACTATGTTGCATGTTTCGTTTCTCTGTTTGTTATTTTCATTGTTTGAAAAAAGTTCGTTTTCTATGCTTTCGTTTTTATGTTTTCATTTCTCGTTGTGTTTAGCGTTTTTTTTTATGTCCTGTACCCATATATGCATGTATGTATACATATAGATGTAGGTAGGTACATATATGTATGGATATATGCATATATTTACATATCATTTATATTATATATATATATATATATATATATATATATATATATATATATATATATATATATATATATGTATATATATATATATATATATATATATATATATATATATATATATATATATATGACAGGCTTCTTTCAGTTTCCATCTACCAATCCACTCACAATGGTTTGGTTGCTCCAAGGCTATAACAGAAGACACTAGTCCAAGTACCACACAGTTGAACTGAACCTGGAACCATGTGGTTGGGAAGCAAGCTTCTTACCACACAGCCATGCCTGCGCCTATTGATGTATATCTCTGTGTGTGTGTATATATATATATATATATATATATATATATGTAGTTGTTTGTGTAAGTGTGTATATATATATAAATATATATGTATGTATATATATATATATATATATATATATATATATATATATATATATATATATATATATATATATATATATATATACATATATATATATATATATATAAGGTTGTATTTTATTGATTTCACCCTTAAGAGGTGTATTTGAGTAAATATATCATGCCTTGCTCAAGAACATAGAATTAATATACTGTCCAAAGGTTACAAACAATACTAGTCATCTGGTTTCAAATTCTCACCCTAAATGTCTAAAATGGTAACATATGAATCATAGCAGAAAATAACATAGAATTTCATATTCATCAATTCCAATTCATTAGTGAAGTTCATTTTCATTAGTTAAAACTTTCTATATATCGCAAATGAATTACACTTGGTCTTCATTAATTACAGACCAAAACAGAAATTTTTTTTTTAGATGAACAAATTAAGAAATATTTCCAATCAATATAACCAGCTTCCTCTAAACTTAATGATTTAGTTATTAAATGATTAATGATTTTTTTAATGACTTTTTTTTAAAAATTAAATTATCTACAGCTTTTATTTTAGGTGATAAAGTGAATGTGAGATGATGTTTTCATATGATAGTAGAGATGAAATTTGAACAGGATTAGGTGTTGTTGTTGTTATTGTTGTTGTAGTTGTTGTTGTTATTTTACCATCGGCCAAACTTATTGGAGAAGACTTATGACTAAAGATATTGTAGTCATGGCAATCTTTTATTTTATATTTTGTTTCTATCAGACAGTGTGTCTTGGAACACATTATTCGATACTTTTTTGAGGTGTTTAGGATGTGATGATGATGATGATCATCATCATCATCATCGTCGTCATCATTATCATTTGTATTGTCATTACCACCAAAACCACCAACACCACCACCATCATCCTCATCATCATCCTCATCATCATCCTCATCATCATCCTCATCATCATCCTCATCATCATCACCATCATCATCATCACCATCACCATCATCATCATCATCATCATCATCACCATCATCATCATCATCATTTAACCCTTTAGCATTCAAAGCAGCCATATCAGGCCCAAATATTCTACATGTCTTGTACTCAAACTGACCAGATCAGGCCTCTCACAACTACCCTACAGTGTCATTCTAAATGTAAATATTCTTTTCTACTCTAGGCACAAGGCCTGAAATTTTGGGGGAGGGGCCAGTCGATTAGATCAATCCCAGTACGCAACTGGTACTTAATTTATTGACCCCGAAAGGATGAAAGGCAAAGTCAACCTCAGCGGAATTTGAACCCAGAACGTAAAGACAGACGAAATACCTAAGATATGGCTGGTTTAAATGCTGGTGGGTTTGCCCAATGCTACAGCTACATTCCTACTTTATTGTAAATAGAAGAATAATATGTAAGAAACTAGATATACTTGTTGAAAGTGTATTTTTCATTTTTTAAGCTAGTCAAGACAGCAGTAGCAGTACACATCACCTTTGTATCCTCCACCCACGTTGAGGATGCTGATGCAGTTGTTGCTGAGCCTAAACAATTACAGATCAATGTCTACAGAAACAAAAGAAAAGTCTAATAAACAATGATGATAATAATAATAATAATAATAATAATAATAATGACAATAATAATAATGATAATAATAATAATAATAAATAAATAAATAAATAAATAAAAAGAAAATGGAAAAAAAACCTGAGATAGGTAGGGAGGGAATCAGGATTTGATCCTGATCGTTGTAACAGAATGAACTCCATTAACAGCATCAAAGGGCCAAATGTTAAACCTTTCCCCTTAAATGACCCCCAATCGAACGCTATGCTGTTGCTAACAGAGAATGGACATTATATATTTCATTTTCCTGCATTTTTTATTATGCAGTTAGTCAGTTCATGGTAATATTTTATCAACACATTTTTCACTTGATCTTGCATATAAAACTGTTTTTTTTAAATCTCTTTAAATTCTGGTAATGATTTGTGCTGAAAATAACCAGAATTTTATTTGATTAAAGAAATATAGTAATAAACTGTATTTGCTCAAGTCTTATAGTGTAATTAATGTCAATGAAGCAAGAAATTACCAAGAATCTTTGGTTTACACATCAAGTAATTGAATTTAGAATAATTAATTCTTGGCTGTTTGGATCGTCAGCTAAGCAGACATGGTTATGCAATGATTTGACAAATGTTGGCTGTAAAATGTGGGCCGAGTGAAACTAGTTTGAAGATTTCACATATGTAGCCAGGTGGAGTTCACCACCACCACTCTGCTTGACAGCCAGTGTTGGTGTATTTATGTCCCCGTAACTTAGCAGATTGGCAAAAGAGACTGATAGAATAAGTACCAGGTTTAAAAAGAATAAATATTGGGGTTGGTTTGTTAGACTAAAATTCTTCAAGGTGATGCCCCAGCATGGTTGCAGCCATGGTTACTAAAATAAGTAAAAGATAAAGATAGTCCAAATGTCTTCCCATCCCATGCAGCTCCTCTTTTACTCTTATTCTTTTACTTGTTTCAAGTCATTTGACTGTGGCCATGCTGGAGCACCGCCTTTAGTCGAGCAAATCGAACCCAGGACTTATTCTTTGGAAGCCTAGTACTTATTCTATCGGTCTCTTTTACCGAACCGCTAAGTTATGGAGACGTAAACACACCAGCATCGGTTGTCAAGTTGATGTTGGGGGACAAACACAGACACACAAACACACACACACACACATATATATATATATCCATATATACGACGGGCTTCTTTCAGTTTCCGTCTACCAAATCCACTCACAAAGCTTTGTCTCTATTGCTGTCCCAATTGCTGTTGCTGTTGCTGCTGCTGCCACCAAAATGCAAAATGTATTGTATTATCATCATTGGCAGCAGCTGTGGCGGTAGCAGTGGGAGCAGTGGTAGCAGTGGCAGCGACAAGATTTTTACTTGTATGTATGGTGGTTGGTAAATAAGCTTTGATATTGCATGGTAGTTGTAAATGAGCACCACATTATGCTAGTAGAATCCTTCATATCCAATTTTCAGTGAAATCATTTTTGGTCAAGGGAAAATATTACCTTATTTGGAAACAAGTGAGAGTTGACACCAAAGAAGGGCATCTGGCCACAGAAAATCTTCCTTAGCAAATTCAGTCCAACCCATGCAAGCATGGAAAAGTGAACAATAAAATGATGATGATGATGATGATGATGATGAGGATGATGATGGTGGTGGTGATGATGATGAGGTGAAGGAGGACTATGACGACGACGATGACAGCGATGATGATTATGATGTGTAGCATATCATCTGAATAGTTCAGTTACAGTTGCCAAGTAACAAAAACTTCATTTTGAGACATCTTATTACCCAAAGTCCTACCATTGACTAGCCACTGTATGATATTAAGGTCAAGATAAAGGGTTAGAATTTCTGAGATTTTCACACAATAGTCAGTCACTTTGCTATCTTGGCAGTCTTACAACAAATCAATGGAAAGGCACAAATAGATTAAAAAAAAAAAAAAAGAAGTGATAAAGGAAAACCTGCTGTTATCTCTTCAAAACTAACATTCGGAAAAATCCATCAATAAGTAAAAAGATGAAGTTGAAATTGCAACACACTTTGATATTTCCAATGGCAACATATAGATCTAAATGTTGGACACTTAAAACGCTGGGAGAAAAAGATTGTTTCCATTCCAAATTTGGTGTAGTGGAAGAAAGCTAAGAATTATCTGCATTGAGAGAGAGAGAGAGAGAGAGAGAGAGAGAGAGAGAGAGAGAGAGAGAGAGAGAGAGAAGACAAGTAGTATGTTAGATTAAATTAAAATTGTAAAGGTATCTTGTAAAGGAACTGGTTAGCCAAAAACAGATATTTTTGAGTATGTCATAAGAACAATGGTTTACAAAAATTGCTGGTTGCTAGAAAAATCTTTAAATAAAATGGCCCAGAGGAAAGTTTAGAAAAGTACTAGAGTGATAACATCATGACAATAACATGATTGGAAATACAATCCTTTATTTGTTTTCCACCCCTTTTCAGTGTTAGGCTTTCATCATTATCTTCGTCATCCTCCTCCTCATCATCATCATCCTCATCATCATCATCCTCATCTGCATCCTCATCCTCATCCTCATCATCATCATCATAAAACTGTTACATGTATTTTAACATGTATAAGGAACCCTTGCATATAAGGAACTCCCTAATTTTTTTCACCTAATTTTTGACTGAAATGGATTCCTTATACTACAGGTTGAAATACGGTATGTCTTTTCTGGCCATTGTTATAAAAACTATATATATATATATATATACATTGATAGAAAAGGTGAGACAACAAAAGAAAGAAAGAGACCTCGATATTATGTAAATAGAGGAATTTATTATTTATATATATATATATATATATATATATATATATATATATATATGTATGTATATATATGAAAAAGTATAAGTACATGATGTAGTTCCCTATGCATGTTTCACCATTGTGGTTATTTGCATCCTCTGCAGTGGGTTTTCATACAGCATTTGGATGCAGATCCACAATGTTTCTTCAGGGGAACACTTACTTACATTATGTTAACACAGAGTAGATGCTTTACTTGGATAGATGGCAAAACATTTTGTAAGCATGTCAAAAGGGAAACAGAGACAGCAAGAGAGAAGAAGAAAGGGAGAGGAAGAGAGAGAAACACACATATACACACATATGCATCAAGCAATGCCACAGACATACACATGCAATGCTGAACACTTACAGTACCATGCATATACTCATATGTATATTCAATGTACCATACGTCTACATCACGCTTATTGATATTATCTTCTACACTCTATAAATATATAAACACAAGAGTATATTTACTGACATATAACACGTCTATTTTTATATAACAATATGTCAAGTTTATATCTTTATTACAATATCCAGTAGACTGTGTTCCAATACCCAAGATAAACCAGTGATACCTGCCAAAATTTAATGGACACAGATTTCACGTATGGAATTCTCAGTTAAAAGTTAAAAACATATCAATGAAAACAGAATATAATGTCTAGGGAATTCATGGAATATTTCATTGCTATATATTAAGATGGTGGAGGCGCGTAGCCTAGTGGTTAGGGTGTTAGCACTGTGATTGTAAGATTATGGTTTCAAATCCTGGACCGGGTGACGCATTGTGTTATTGAGCAAAACACTTCATTTCATGTTGCGCCAGTCCACTCAGCTGGCAAAAATGAGTAACGCTGAGATGGACTGGCATCTCGTCCAGCTGGGGAACACATACACCATTGAAACCGGGAAACCAGGCCCATGAGCCTGGCTAGGCTTTAAAAGGGTGCATTTATTTATCTTATATATTAAGATGTTAAAATCATTCTCTTGCTGACCATTGACTCATTAAGACTAATGGGTGTTTCACACCCAGCACTCTGTGATGCTTTGTAATAGCTTCAACCTGTATTAATGATACAAAGATGTTGATGCTTCCCTCTTATACATGTTCAGAAAAATATATTTCTGCTATCTATTTTTGCCAAATTTCATCTCTCTCTCTCTCTGTTAGTAAAAGAGTGCATTGGGATATAAACCAAGTGTGTGGATTCACAATGATAGAAAAGTAATATGAACATGAGTCAGCGACTGTGATGGTGAATAAATGAATAAGGGAATTTATGGGATTTCTCCTTAAAGACTGGCCATGGAAACCAGAAATAATTATAACAGACAAAAGAAAGTGTAAAAGCATAAACTTTGCAATAACATACAGCTTAGTGGATACCAAAGAAATCACGGAAACTGAGAAATGCCAGAATTGAACCAGAGAGAAAAATGGATTGTGGAAGATGAAGGGGGGCAGTTGTTCCTGTGGTAACTGGTGCACTTGGAAAAACAACTAAAATGCTGTCTAAGAGGTTGAAGGATATTGGAATTAAGCCCATGCATTGTTTAGCTGTAAGAAAAAGTTCCATCCTGTTTTCTGCGAGAATCCTCCAAAAAGGTTCTTGAGATTTGAGGTGACTTGTCTCCAAACCTCAAGACAACATCCCTACTGACTAAAATAACATGTAACAGTTTTATGATGAAGATGATGATGATGCTGATGATGATGACAACGACGACGATGATGACAACGACAACGATGATGATGACAACAACGACGATGACAACGACGATGACGATGACGAAGACGACGACGATGATGATGATGGTTTCAAATTTTGGCGTGAGGCCAGTGATTTCAGAGTAGGGGGTAAGTTGATTACATCGACTGCACTTTTCAATTGGTACTTATTTTATTGACCCTGAAAGGATGGAAGGCAAAGTCGACCTTGAAGAAATTTGAACTCAGAATGCAAAGATGGATGAAATTCTTCCAGCTCACCACCTTGATGATGATGATGATGATGATGATGATGATGGTGGTGGTGGTGGTGGTGGTGGTGGTGGTGGTGGTGGTGGTGGTGGCAGTGGTGGTGGTAGTGATGATGATGATGATGATGATGATGATGATGATAAATAAATAGAATTAACTTGAATGTGGAGCCTAAAAACAGAAGCAATTCCTATCATACTAGGCACATTAGGCATGATAAAAAAAAATATTCAGACAAATACATAGCAAAAACAGCAGGACTTACAAGTATATATAACATACAGAAAATAGCACTGCTAGGTACTGCACACATCCTACGTAAAACACCTTCAATACAGTGAAAATAAGAGCATCACAACAAACCACAGCACATACCCAAGGCACACAGAGCTGCGCTCGGTGGTGCAGTGAAAGCACGTGATAAAAATAAGGCTACTGAATAATAACAACAACAATAATAATAATCATTTCTACTAAAGGTACAAGGCCTGAAATGTCGGGGGATGGGACTAGTCAAATACATCGACCCCAGTGTTTCACTGGTACTTAATTTATCAACCCTGAAAGGATGACAGTCAAAGTTAACCCTGGCATATTTTGCATTCAGAATGTTAAGATGGATGAAATACTGCTAAGCATTTTGCAAAGCGTGCTAATGATTCTGCCAGCTTGCCACCTTGAAAATAGGTATAATAGTATTAATAATAATAATAATAATGATATTAATAATTATAATAATTATGAGCTTGTTGTACAGGGCTCAAATGCACAAACTCATGAGAATAGGGCAAAAGAGGAGACAGAAAGTTGCACTATGTCAAATGAAGAAAGACAACAATGAAAGCCAAAAGTGTATACACAGTTCACAAAATAAAGCATAAAAAGACAAAAAAGTGAGCAACAAAAAAGTCATAAAGAGGAAAAGGTGTATAAGTACAAGGAAGTATTGGCAAATTCTAGAAAGTATGGAATTTTTTAAGGAGACATTGCCCTAGCATCTAACAACTGGTGCAGGTGGTTTATTCCACATTTTGACAATTTTGAGCCTGGAAACACATTGCTGAAAGTAATGGGTGCTGCACGGTTATTTGTTTCTCTTTATTCTCTTGAGTATTCACTTTTTGTCCTTCCATTGTTAAATGAGGTCACCTTACCTGGCATTTTCCTCTTTTCCAAGTTATATGTAGTCCTCACCTTCATTTTTAGATTTCCTTGGTTCGTGGAAGACAATTTCCTTAGTTTTACTCACATAGATATGAAAAGTAATAAACGTATACAAATTCACCAAGTTTCAATCTAAAATCGAAGGAAAGGTAAGTAATGAAATGTAATTGCTTTTGATGTGATTATTAATTGATTTATACAGCTTCAAATCATCCTTAAAGAAATGGTGAGAAAGGTTTCTAGATCAAGGATATCTATTTTTGAAAACAAATAAATAAATAAATAAATAAATAAAAGAATCACATCTTCTGAGAAAGTGTGCTAATAGATCTAACAAAAGTACAAAGAGCAGTGCATTTTGATTATGTTTTGATATCAGATTTTATTAGTCTATTCATTACTTCTCAAAAGACATTACTGTATTATGATTTAACTCAGAGATGAATAGTAATTACTAGTGATTATGGAACTTTGGAGTCATATATAAATGTGCGTATGCTCTTTTCCGTTTTTAATTATCTAAATTCTTCTTCTGAGGAAGGAACTGGTTTCTAACAATGACACAAAGCTCCATCATTGGAATGTAGGTAAAAAATAAAATCACATTTTAAACTTGAGAAAAGTGTTGCTGTCTTGACTGGCTTCTGTACTGGTAGCACATAAAAAGCACCAACTGATTGTGGTCATTGCCAGCCTCCTCTGGCCCCTGTGCTGGTGGCATGAAAAAAAGCACCCACTACACTCTTGGAGTGATTGGCATTAGGAAGGGCATCCAGCTGTAGTAACACTGCCAGATCAGACTGGAGCCCGGGGCAGCCTCCTGGCTTCCCAGACCACAGTCAAACCGTCCAACCCATGCCAGCATGGAAAACGGACGTTAAACGATGATGATGATGATGGTGATGATGATGATGATGATGATGATGATGATGATGATGATGATGGTGATATACATATGTATGTACGTACGTACGTATGTATGTATGTATGTATGTATGTATGTATGCATCTATATACGTTCTTTTCTGTTTTTAATTAGCTGAAGTCTTCCTGTGAGTAAGGAGCTGGTTTCTAACAAAGCTACAAAGTTCCATTGTTGGCATGTAGACAGCAAAATCAATGACACACATTGAGAAATGTATGCATGCAGATATATATGAAAGTATATGGTTTAATGGTTAAGGTATTTGATTTATGGTCATGAGTTTCTGGGCTAGGCAGCATGTTGTGTCTTCAGTATACTCAATAATAGTAATAATAATAATAATAATAATAATAATAATAATAATAATAATAATAATAATATATACATGCATACATACATATATGATCCGATACCTGGATGTAGTACCAGGCAGTGGCTCTCATGGCTTCTGATCTGCCTGGATGCAGTACCAGGCAGTGGCTGATCTTAATTGATTGGAAGTGCTATCATGTACACCGTTTTGTCTTGGTATAAAAGATGAGCTACAGCAAATATTCTGCTTAATACCACAGATTTGCTTGTCAATTGTTTGACCTTAACCAGTTGAGCATGTCCCTTGGTGGCTGACGATATGTGCATCTCTGATCATGAGCAGAAGTAGTGGGGGAGCATCATAGCCATGTGTTGAGAGGAATTCTTTGTGGTTTGAATAATTCACCTTTGGAAACATGAGTGTTTTGCTCAACATCCTTAAACAAACCTTATTCAGGGACCTTTTGAGTGGGATGGGCTACTCGACCTGAAGAAAATTCTAACTGGGCCCCACCTGCGAGGTCATGCGCTGTTTATCTTGATATGAGATCACCATGTCATGCACATATGGTTGTGATGCATGAGCCTGCTGTACCCTTATCTGACGGGTAGTCATGATGGGTATAATGGGCTTCGTATATTTTACCCCAGTGTCACTTTGATGGCATGCACTGCTCTCTCACTCAATAATAATAATAATAATAATAATAATAATAATCTTTTCTACAAAAGGCAGAAAAAGGCTTGAAATTTTGGGGGAAGGAACTAGTCAATTACATTGACTCCAGTGTTTCACTGGTACTTATTTTATCGACCCGAAAAGGATAAAAGGCAAAGTTGACCTCAGTGGAATCTGAACTCAGAATGTAAAGACAGACAAAATGCCGCTAAGCATTTCTCCTGGTATGCTAATGATTCTACTAACTCACTGCCTTAACTATCATAATAATAACAGTTGGGTGCTGGTGCGGTCCACTCTCCTCTCAGCTGTCACATCTTGAATGTTCCACATCTTGAATGTTCCATCTTGAATTTTCCACATCTTGACTGTTCCAAGGAATGATGAGGTCAAGGGTGATAGTGCCAAGAGAAGTATCTACATCTGCTAGTGACTACACAAAGCACCTAAGGCTACAAGTGAAAGCATGGTACATGTTACCATGCCATACTTATTCATGAATGATGGCGAATTGTACTGTATGTGTGTGTTCCTGTTTACATGCATGTATGAATTAAAATGAAGTGTGTACATACATATGTACATATGCTTGTGAGTGGGTATATATATATATATATATATATATATATATATATATATATATATATATATATATATATATATATACATATATATATAACATAGTAATTACTGGTAAAGGCCTTCACCAGTAATTAATATAGACTGCTCTACTTCTTAGACTGTGCTTCTTCTCCAGATTTATGTTTTTCTAAAAAAAGCAATATATATATATATATATATATATATATATATATATATATATATATATATACAGAGGGAGTGAGAGAGAGAGATGTGTGTTTGTATAGAAATATGTGTGTATATGTATGAATGAATATATGTTTGTTGCTGCATAAGCATGTATATATATATATATATATATATACACACACACATACATACATGTATATATATATGTATTCATATATATATGGAAACTGATTATCTTTATGAAAAGAATTTCGATTTATTTTCTTTTACAATTTTGGCTCTGTGTGGTAAACATTCAATTTTAATTAATTAATTTAAGTTTTTGCAGTAATACAGGTCTACCACAGCCTTCATACATTGTCTGTATGTCTGCAACAAGCTTTTAAGATTTCTCCCCAAATTAATAATTAATAAGTGCTATTGAGATAATCAACACAGAATTCAAAATTGAATTTTCAAAATAAAAAGAAAATATGTTGTCTACTTTATGATGTGTATCTATGCATGCGTGTGTGGTGTGTATATGTGTGAGTGTGTATGTGTGCACATGTATGTGTGTATATATGTGTGAGTGTATAAATATATATATATATATATATATGGAGAGAGAGAGTGAGAGAGAGATACATATATATGTGTGTGTTCATATATGAAATATATATACATATAGATATATATATGTACATATGTGTGTGTGTTTGCTTGTATGTAGGTGTGTATACATATATGTCTCTCCCTCTCTCTCTCTCTCTCTCTCTCTCTCTCTCTATATATATATATATATATATATATATATATGATTACATGTATATGAGAGCATATTATGTTTGTATATCTGAACATAAATACATGTTTGTGTATGCGCACATGTGTGTACAATTGTCCGTATAGGTGTATGTATGCATATTTCTATATGCATACATGGGCATGTGTATGCATATTTGTATTGGCATAGGTTTGCAGTGTATAAAATACATGTAAGTCATTTTTTTGATAATTAAATTCTCCATAGAAACAAAATAATGGTCTAATAAAAAAAAAAATGTACCCTTTGTTCTTTTAGTAATTTCACCCAATGTTTTGTGGACATATTGGGGCCCCATAATACTGTCTGTGTAACTTAAATATCAACTGTTTTAGGAAAATATATTGAATATTTTAATATGTCTGACATAGTTTATTGTTGTTATTGTCATTGTTGTTACTGTTATTTTTACCCCCCAGGTCAACTCTGATAGAGATCTACAATGAAAGATGTTTCAGTTGAAGTCATACTGTTTTAGTTATTTTAAAATTTTTTTGCATATATCATATATATATATGATATACATTTGAAACCAAGCCTGTCTGAGTTGAGAGTTGTAGTTTCTCATCCCTGATCTTTACATTAGTGCTGTCATCATCATCATCATCATCATCATCATCATCATCCTCATCATCATTGTCGTGATCGTTTAACATCCACCTTCCATGCATATGTGGGTAGGATGGTTCACAGGAGCTGGCCAGGTAGAAAAAATGCCCTATGTTACTTTGTCTGTTATATATACATTATTACAGCTAGGGCCTTCTTAGCGGCATTTTAGGCCCCTGGACAAATCTGTGATCTGGACCTTATAGCATTTATTTATTGACTGCAGCTCACAATACAAATAGATCAGAACTGGGCCCCTAAACCCCTGAAGCCTCTGGACCAGAGCCTATTGTGCCCATGTCTTATTACAGCAGTAATTACAGCCATTTGTGTGGCATAAGAGGCAATAGATGTGGTGTGCAAGAGAGATGAATGCGCTGGTACGGTCATGTGATGTGTATGGATGAGGACAGCTGTTTAAAGAAGTGCCAATCCCTAACTGTAGAGGGAACCTGTGGTAGAAGTAGACCCAGGAAGACATGGGATTAGGTGGTGCAGCATGATCTCTGAACTTTGGGCCTCACAGACACAATGACTAGTGAGTGAGGCCTTTGGCGATATGTACAGCATATCGCCAAATGACTGAAACAAGTAAAAGAGAGAGTGAAGAGTATATATATATATATATATATATATATATATATATGACACACAATAATATAGAAACTGGTGTTTTTTCTCTGTTGCTATGTATGCCAGATTATGAAGGATCATGCCATGTGGTGAGATACTGCGAGACCTATCCAACCCATGCCAGCATGAAAAAGTGGACATGAAATAATGGTGATGATGATGATGATGATGATGATGACGACGATAATTATGATGGTTTATGTGTGTGTGTGTGTGTTGGCCAGTGTTCATGTATGAATGGTGTATATGTGCATCCAGCAATCATTAGATAAATGGGTACGTAGATATACAGATATATAGATATGTAGATAGACATACATACA
>NC_142931.1:129089219-129111719 GCF_046866305.1 Octopus bimaculoides
AACATTAAAATATTTAAATATATCTTTAAATACAATTTTAATCAGCTACAACGTTCATCCCTCATCATCAATGTTGCCATTGTCGTTGTCGTCATCATCATCATCACCACCACCACCACCAACACCACCATTCCATAACCATGACCACCATCATCATAATCATTATCATAATAATAATTATCATCATCATCCTCATGACATTTTTATCAAGATTAGTTATTATGATTTTCATCATTACAATATTAATGCTACCAGCAACATTATTACTATGAGTTTTACTAATATAACTACTATCTACAATTTTGTTCATGATCAATATCTTAATTCTGATTAAAATTAACTTTAAGATCAATAATTTTCCTGTTTTTACCAGCAATAGTATTATGACTGATATAAATATCAGACTATTTGTCCTGGCAAGGCCATTAAACTGCATCCAGTGGTGAGACTCCAGGTTTGGAGTTCAAGAGGTTTGAGGGTTATGGAATCATCACTACTTCCAGGTTCACACTGGCCCTGGAGGGTAGCATCTGACAAAGGCTCCATTTATGTGTCACAGAGCAGAAGATGGTTCTGTGACCGAACCATGCAAGACTTGGAAGACAACTGGCTCTTAGTCATGTATCAGAGAGGGCTACCTGTGTACAGGTATGCTCGATGTCACATGCATCCATTTCCCTGCTTGTAGAGTAAGCTCAGTTTTAAGAACTCGGTGTTCCAGTTGAAGAGTTTGTGAACCAGCAGAAAATAAACTTGTTGCCTTTTCCCCTTCATCAACATGAACTAGTCCACATTTAATGCAATGGACTTGTCCATATGCAATCAATGGACAGCTTTCTGAGGACTTACTAAATTGAACATATAAAAAACGATTTTTTGTCTTCCCTTTGAGGGAGGTCTAACTCTTACTTAGTCTTATCTCTGTGTTTATTTTTATAGTGTTAGTATTTTTCATGGCTCAGTGGCATTGGGCTCAAAGTCATGAAGTAATGAGTTCAATCCCTGTACCGGGCTGTGTGTTGTGTTGTTGAGCAAGACACTTTATTTTCATGTTGTTCCAGTTCACTCAGCTGTAGAAATGTGTTGCAGCTTCACTGCTGCCATGCTGTATTGGCCTTTGCCTTTCCCTTGGATAACATTAGTGGCATGGAGAAGGTGGGGCTGACATGCACAAGCAACTGCTGGTCTTCCATGAATAACCTTTCCTGGACTTGTGCTCCAGAGGGAAACTTTTTTGGTGCAATCCCATGGTTAGTCATGGCCTAAGGGGGTCTCTACCATTTATTTTTCCAGTGATCAAGTTTTGTTCTCACTACTGTCTGAGGGTCCATATAAAATTTTTGGGGTTCCATACAAGCAAAATAGTAAATTGTGAACCTACTGTAGTTTATTAAGGGGCCATGAAAAAATCTTGCTTAAGGTATATTTATTGCAAGAAACAACATGACCTCTTTCTTTAATGTTTTACATAGTTCGTCTTTTGAGGAGGATCAATGGTAACACCTCACAGCCACAAGAGACATGTCACTGGGCCCCATCATCCTCAGTCTTGATCACAGACTACCAGTCTCCAACCTGAAAGCTCCTGTATGCTTCCAGCATACATTTGCCTGTATTCATTCCCACCACTGACTGCTGAGACCACAGACTACCTCTTCACTGGAAATCGATGGACAATCATGGTTCAACCTATACAAGAGAATACTCTTTACTTTTTTCTCTCTTTTACTCTTTTCTCTCTTTTACTCTTTTCTCTCTTTTACTCTTTTCTCTCTTTTACTCTTTTCAGGACTTATTCTTTGTAAGCTTAGTACTTATTCTATCGGTCTCTTTTGCCGAACCGCTAAGTTACGGGGACGTAAACACACCAGCATCGGTTGTCAAGCGATGTTGGGGGGACAAACACAGACACACAAACATATACACACACATACATATATATATATATATATATATATATATATATATATATATATATATATATATATATATATATATATACATATATACGACGGGCTTCTTTCAGTTTCCGTCTACCAAATCCACTCACATGGCTTTGGTCGGCCCGAGGCTATAGTAGAAGACACTTGCCCAAGGTGCCATGCAGTGGGACTGAACCCGGAATCATGTGGTTGGTAAGCAAGTGAAAAGCAAAATTAAAATTTTGAAAGAAGTTTCATTAAAACTAATTTTTAAACAATGAATGGCTATAGGTGTCCACCAGAATAAAATAGTAACCAAAGGGGTTCATAGGTAAAAAATAGTTGAGAAACACCAGTATAGAGGAATTATTCTCTTGCACCAACTACAGCCATGATATCAAATGGAATTATTTGTTTCTTTAGTTATTCATTCAATTCTCTCTATCTAGTATCTGCAAGGTTACAAAACTCAGGAGAATAAGAGACTAACAGAAAAAGCTATAAGTAAACTAGCAGAAAGAAATAGGGAAAATCACTGTTGTGTCTTGTTTAACGAAATTCATGAATCCTCAGGCTTTGACATGGAGATCCATTATTGCTGATACCTGTAAAATAAACATGGTACATAAACAGAAAGAGAATTTTTATTATAGGTATTTTATAATAGTTATTGAAAAAGTTGCAAATAGCAACAAAGGGACTTTGAGACTAACAAAGAGCCAATTGATTGTTTAACCAGCAAATTAAACAAATGATTAATTGGTCAGTTGATTAGATATTTAATTAATTGACAAACAATAAAGAAGTGATGTTGAACCAGTGTGTGTGTGTTATTATGATTGGCATAATGACCCTTCCAAAGCATAACAGAATTTTTATAATTGTTATTGTAATGTTTATAATAGTAAATTGGCTGAATCTTTAGAGATCATTGGAACAAATTGCCTTGCAGTATCTGATCAGAATTTTCATGTTTTGAATTAAAATTCCACCATGATCTACTTTGTTTTTCAGCCTTCCAGGCCTGATAAAGTGCCAATCATGTACTTACGTTGATATAATAGACTATTTTCCTCCTCATCTGAATTTCAGGTTTTGTGTTTAAATCAGGTGTAGTCGTCATCGTCATCATCATCATCAGCATCATCATCATCAGCATCATCATCATCAGCATCATCATCATCATCATCATCATCATCACTGCTGCCACTACTGAAACCACCATATCACCATTGTTGTCATCATCTTTGTCATCAATATCCTCATCCTCATCCCTGTTGCCACTACTAAAACCACCACCACCACAACCACCACCATCAACCACCGTAGCATAGTTGCAACAGCAACAGCAGCAGCAGTGGCAGCAGCAGCAGCAGCAGCAGCAACAGCAGCAACAGCAGCAGCAGTGGCGGTAGCAGTGGCAGCAGCAGTGGTGGATATAGTAGAAAAAATCTTGCCCAAGATGCTGTGCATTGGAACTGAACCTAAAACAACATGGTTACAAAGCAAGCTTCTTAACTATACAGCCATGTCTGCACCTATACACAACCATACATAATTGAAGTAGTTTGTTTGTTTTTGTTTATATCAAATATTATTTGTGTTTTTATTCATGTCAATAACCACTGATATGTATTCTAAATTCCAAATCTTATATTTCTGATTTTTATCATAACTGTTAGTGCTTCCATTGACCATTTTGATCGATTATTTTCAATAGGTTTTTTTTTATATAGATTTTTTTAAAGATATGTTCTTTGTTTACTTCTTTGAATATTCTGTACAAGAAACATAGCAACATGGTTACTACTCGGAGCAAGCCTGAAAAAAAAAAACTGTTTAGTGTCAAATGGGGATATCAGTTGTCAAATGAATATTCATGTGCATTTGTGTATGTATGCATGTAAGCATGCAGTTATGTATGTATGTATGTATGTATGTATGTATGTATGTTTTTGTATGTAGGTATGTATGTGTGTATGTATGTTTTTGTATGTATGTATGTATGTGTGTGTGTGTGTATGTGTGTGTGTGTGTGTGTGTGCGTGTGTGTGTGTGTATGTGTATGTGTGTATGTATGTTCTCTTCTGTTCTAAATTATTTAAATTCTTCCTCTGAGGAAGGAATTGGCTTCTAACGAAGATACAAAGCTCAATCGTTGGTATGCAGATAACAAAAATGTCACATTTTAAACTTGAGAAAAGTCTGTCTGACTCTCCATCAGTCTATCTATCTCTCTGTCAGTCCATCAGTCTGTCTGTCTATCTGTCTGTCTGTATGTATGTATATTCTTCTCTTTCTGTTTTTAATTTAGAATAAATTTTGACCAGTCACTTACTTGTTAGCAAGTTTTTGAAGGAAAGCATCTTGTTTTAACCATGATCCTTTAAATCTATGTACGTACGTACGTACGTATGTATGCATGTAGGTATGTATGTATGCATATATGTATGTATGTATGCATGCATACATGCATGTATGTAAGTAAGTATGTATGTATGTATGTATGCATGCATGTAAGTAAGTAAGTAAGTATGTATGTATGTATGGATGTATGTATGTATGCATGCATGCATGCATGTATGTATATAAGTATGTATATATGTATGAATGTATGATACATTTCCGAGCAAGTTGCTTAAAATTCTGCATAAGAAAATGCATGTTTTTTTATGGAAAACACTCACTCCTTCCTTTACTTGTTTTTTCCTTTGGTGGTGATGACAAGCATTTCTTTCCCAACTGACCACCCATATTTCAAATGTTTTCAATGAGGACTTTACACAATTCTTAAATCACTGGGAGTGATTTCCACAAATAAGTCCAGCATATAGCATACTCTTAAGGATCCTCTAATCATTCATCCGATCAAGGTGTTCAGTCCAGTGTATTAAATGGGAGAAGGTTGGTCTGCAATATCTGGAGATTCTTTTATTCTTTTATTTGTTTCAGTCATTTGACTGTGGTCATGCTGGAGCACCACTTTTAGTCGAACAGATCGACCCCCTGGACTTATTCTTTGTGAACCTAGTACTTCTGTATGTCTTCTCAAATCAAGATCACAGGAAAAGTTGTTGATAAGTCTTATCAACAAAAACAAAGCTGATGAATATGCACAGGTGTTGCAAATTAAGTTTAATTACCAATAAACATCAGCTTGGATGACACTTTACTCAACTGACAGAGGAAGATGACCGATCAAACTGATTATGTAAACAGAATTCTGATTGGTCAAAAGTGTCTTCTTGTCTCAAGCTCTGATTTTCTGCCTATTCTTGTTGGAACCTTTGATACAGAGTATCAAAATTTTGATTCCTTCCACACTTATAAAATGTCAAGCAAACTTTAAAATTTGTCATTACCGTTTTAGCTAGGAGATCAAACTGATAGTTTTGTAACCTGCTAAAATAAACATTAAAAATCAAAAGGAGAAAACAAACAGCTTTGCAAGTTTAACTCAGTGTTTATTGAACAAGAGAGGTGTGAAATTTAAGAAGTGACTTGTTAGAATATCCACGTCAGTGAGGTGACATAAACAAGAATAGCAAAAATCTACTATGCCAAAAGATCTGGTAATACATACATTACAAGTGTTCTATGAAGAGAACATAAGATTGCTGCATAATTCAACATGAATGTGAAAAGACATTAAACATTGTATAAGGTAAATGAAAGTTTCTGTAGGAATGCTAAGTCATATTCACTTAGTGAGTTTACATGCACAAGGATGAATTATGATGTTGTTGTCGGCGATGTCGAGATTGATGAATTTTATTGTCCTAACATGTAGAAAGCGAGCAATAGCTTCCTGGGGGCAAATGCAAGCTAGACTTCTTAAGCGGAGAAAAACTGAATGAAAAATGCAGTCACAGAATCCTAGAATTATCGTTAGTATTGAACCAGGAAAAGTACAGAAGTAGTAATCAAGCATGGAAAAGTACAGGACAAGAAGGAAAAACATAAAACATTGCTGCTGAAGATAGAATTTAAAAACTAAAATAGTAATAAATGCCCTTCTATATACTTGTTTTTGGTTTTAATTTAAAAAAATTTAAATTAAAATACTCAAGAAGCTATTTATTTTCAATTTTAGTGAAAAATCTAATTGCCTGCAAGTTTACACATTAAAAATTTGATATTACCAATTTCTATATCTAAAAAATTACTTAATAGTAATTTAAGCAAAATTGGCAATTAGAACCCCTATGTTTTAAAAAAACTGCTACAATCATTTTTATATTTTGCTCTCAATTTGTTCATTAGCTTTCATTTTTTAAATGTTTTTCTAACTGTAAATAGAAATTACTTTGCTATCTAATAATACAAACTTTATGGAAATTAATTTTTTTTTTTTTCCAATATTTTACTGTTTTGAATTACATATATTCTACATGAGTTTAATTTTATAATACAATATTTGTGATTTGAAATTTTTGGATAATGAGTTTTGCTAAGAAAGTGAAATTAAAATAATAATATAATACTAAAAATAAAACAGAAATGTTTTAGCTTAATACAAAGAAATTTTTAAATAAAAAATATTAACTTAAATTTTAAAAAGTTGCAATAAAACGCAATATATCATCATCGTTTAACGTCCGCTTTCCATGCTAGCATGGGTTGGACGATTTGACTGAGGACTGGTGAAACCGGATGGCAACACCAGGCTCCAGTCTGATTTGGCAGAGTTTCTACAGCTGGATGCCCTTCCTAACGCCAACCACTCAGAGAGTGTAGTGGGTGCTTTTACGTGTCACCTGCACGAAAACGGCCACGCTCGAAATGGTGTCTTTTATGTGCCACCCTCACAAGCCAGTCCAGGGGCACTGGCAACGATCTCGCTCGAAAATCCTACAGGAGCCAGTCAGGCGGTACTGGCAACGGCCACGCTCAAAATGGTGCATCTCATGTGCCACCCGCACAAGAACCAGTCCAGGGGCACTTGCAACGATCTTACTTGGTTTGCCGGGTCTTCTCACGCACAGCACATTTCCAAAGGTCTCGGTCAGTAGTCATCGCCTCGGTGAGGCCCAATGTACGAAGGTCTTGCCTCACCACCTCAGCCCAGGTCTTCCTGGGCCTACCTCTTCCACGGGTTCCCTCAACTGTTAGGGTGTGGCACTTTTTCACGCAGCTATCCTCCTCCATTCTCACCACATGTCCATACCAGCGCAATCGTCTCTCTTGCATGCCACAACTGATGCTTCTAATGTTCAGCTTTTCTCTCAAGATACTTACACTCTGACGGGTATTCACATTGACATTACACATCCAACGGAGCATACTGGCTTCATTCCTTGCGAGCTTACGTATGTCCTCAGCAGTTACAGCCCATGTTTCACTGCCATGTAGCATGGTTGTTCGTACGCATGCGTCATACAGTCTGCCTTTTACTCTGAGTGAGAGTCCCTTTGTCGCCAGCAGGGGTAAGAGCTCTCTAAACTTTGCCCAGGCTATTCTTATTCTAGCAGCTACACTTTCAGCGCACCCACCCCCACTACTAACTTGGTCGCCCAGATAGCGGAAGCTATCGACTACCTCTAGTTTTTCACCCTGGAATGAGATAGAAGTTGTTTCCTGTTTGTTTGCAGTCTTTATTGCACCTGAACATCTGCCACAAACAAAAACTAACTTGCTAGTTAACCTGCCTTTGATGTTGCTGCACCTCTTATGTGTCCATAGCTTGCACCGGGTACATCTTATAGAGTTACTACCTACTCCTTTTCTACATACTGAGCAGGGCCATCTACCTGAAGGGGTTTGTGTTTTATCTACCTTCCTACTTATTAGGATTTTGGTTTTAGCTAGGTTGACTCTAAGGCCCTTCAATTCTAGACCTTGCTTCCACACCTGAAACTTCTCCTCTAGTTCTGATAGTGACTCCGCAATTAGGGCAAGGTCATCAGCATAGAGGAGCTCCCAGGGGCAACCTGTCTTGAACTCCTCTGTGATTGCCTGGAGGACTATGGTAAATAAGAGGGGGCTGAGGACGGAACCTTGGTGGACCCCTACCTCTACTCGGAATTCATTGCTGTACTCATTTCCAACCCTCACCTTACTGGCAGCATCTCTGTACATGGCTCGCACAGCTTTCACTAACCATTCTTCTATCCCAAGTTTCCTCATTGACCACCAGATAAGGGATCGGGGGACCCTGTCAAAGGCTTTCTCCATGTCAACGAAAGCCAGGTACAGAGGTTTATCCTTAGCTAGGTATTTCTCCTGCAACTGTCTCACTAGAAATAAGGCATCAGTAGTGCTTTTACCTGGCACGAACCCAAACTGCAGCTCATCTAAATTGATTCGCTCCCTAATTAGTTGGGCTATGACCCTCTCTGTAACTTTCATAACCTGATCTAACAGCTTGATGCCTCTGTAATTATTTGTATCTAAAGCGTCACCTTTACCTTTGTAGCAGTTGACTATGATGCTGCTACACCAGTCATTGGGTATGACTCCTTCGTGTATCACCTGGTTCGTAATACGGGTGACTAGGCTATAGCCAACACTGCCAGATATTTTGAGCATCTCTGCAGTGATTCCTGATGGGCCGGGGGCTTTCCCGGTCTTCATACTCTTAATTGCTTTATCTACCCTGGTACTATCAACCCGGATAGCTGGTCCCTCTATTGGGTCGACATACGGCAGGCTCTCTTTCTCCCATTCATTCTCTTTGTTAAGCAATCTATCGTAGTGGCATCTCCAGACCTCTTTCTTTGCATCCTCATTTAATGCAAGCGTACCATCATCCATGCGAACACATTTCTCTCCTACAACATCACTATTCTCTCTCCTACACTGTCTTGCAACACGAAATACCTCGAGTCTTTGGTCCTCACGGCGCAGAACATTGGCAAATCTTTCCTTATCTGCTTCCCCTCTGGCTAAATAAACCTGTCGCCTAGCCTCCCTTCTGGCACATTGGTACAATTCCCTGCTACCACCGCTCTTCCAGTCCTTCCAAGCCTGTTTCTTTTGTCTAATAGCCCTGTCTACCTCCTTGTTCCACCACCACGTTACTCTGGGTCGGGAGGGGACCTTACACCACCCACAAATCTGGTCGGTGGCTTTCAACAGGTTGTCCCGCAGAAATCTCCAATTGTCTTCCACGTTGTATGATGCTATATCCCCTTCTATTTCGTTAAATGCTTCAAGTAACTTGTCTCTAAGTCTCTGTCCGTTTGCAGGGTCTTTAAGCTTCCACACCCTTCTTCTCCAAGCCTGTCTAATTCTGGGCACCCATTTTGCCTTGATCCCAAAGTCGCTAACTACTAATCTATGTTGTGGGGTACATTCTTCGCCAGGGTAGGTTTTGGCATTTATAAGCCGCCCTCTTTCCCTATTTCTGGCGAGGATGTAGTCGATTTGGCTAGAGTGTCTGCCGGAGCGGTAGGTGACTAGGTGACTGGCAGGTTTCCTGAAGTTGGTATTGCAGACCATAAGATCGGTTGCATCACAGAACTCCAGCAGTCTGGTTCCCTCCTCGTTGCGGGAACCGAAGCCATAGCCTCCATGTATGCCATGGAAGCCTCCAGCACGACGTCCGACATGACCGTTGAAGTCTCCAGCCACAAAGAGAAGGTCCCTGTCACTCGTCAACGAGGTAGTTTGCAAGAGGGTGTCATAGAATTGGTCTTTCAGACCATCTGGTAGCCCCGGTTGAGGTGCATAGGCTGAGATGACAGTAGCTAATCTATGATGAAGCACTAGTCTGATCTTAAGTACTCTGTCACTTACTCTAACGACCTCGATTACCTTATCCACCCATTTCTCCGCTAGAAGTATTCCTACGCCCCCGACCCCGTCAGTGTTCCCTGCCCAGAAAATCTTGTACCTGTGTTCTTTGCCTGTGAGGAACCTCGCAGAACCTCCTCTCCATCTTACTTCCTGGATGCAGCACATATCTACGCGTCTCCGTTCAAGCATCTCAACAATTTCACCAGATCTACCTTTCAGCGTGCCGACGTTGAGAGTGCCAATCCTAACAGTATGGGTGTTGGGGGTGTGGGCCTGTAGCCTGGGAAGGGGAAAAGCAGTGTCGTGTACCTGAAAAGAAAACTTGCAATTGGAAGAATTCATAAGCAAAACAGTACCTACAACCTGCAAACATTTCTCAAACTTAATGCGCTACCCAAAGGTAGGGGAGAGGATGGCCAAGGCCACTAGATGGGTTCCGGGAGACAGCCGAGGTTGACAGGATGACAGAGGAATGAACTTCCGGTGGAGGGGATGACAGAGGAATGAACTTCCGGTGGCGGGGGTGGGAGGGCGGGTTACCGCCATCCAGTAGATAGGGCTCTGAATTGTAGATTTTAAATATTTGAGAGACAACAATGCATAAATCGTAATTTTTAAAAGAGCAATGAATTCTAGGTGAGTAGAATATAACGTAGCATGGATTTAGGGCTCTTAATTGTAGATTTTAAATATTTGAGAGACAACAATGCATAAATCGTAATTTTTAAAAGAGCAATGAATTCTAGGTGAGTAGAATATAACGTAGCATGGATTTAGGGCTCTTAATTGTAGATTTTAAATATTTGAGAGACAACAATGCATAAATCGTAATTTTTAAAAGAGCAATGAATTCTAGGTGAGTAGAATATAACGTAGCATGGATTTAGGGCTCTTAATTGTAGATTTTAAATATTTGAGAGACAACAATGCATAAATCGTAATTTTTAAAAGAGCAATGAATTCTAGGTGAGTAGAATATAACGTAGCATGGATTTAGGGCTCTTAATTGTAGATTTTAAATATTTGAGAGACAACAATGCATAAATCGTAATCTTTAAAAGAGCAATGAATTCTAGGTGAGTAGAATATAACGTAGCATGGATTTAGGGCTCTTAATTGTAGATTTTAAATATTTGAGAGACAACAATGCATAAATCGTAATTTTTAAAAGAGCAATGAATTCTAGGTGAGTAGAATATAACGTAGCATGGATTTAGGGCTCTTAATTGTAGATTTTAAATATTTGAGAGACAACAATGCATAAATCGTAATTTTTAAAAGAGCAATGAATTCTAGGTGAGTAGAATATAACGTAGCATGGATTTAGGGCTCTTTAATTGTAGATTTTAAATATTTGAGAGACAACAATGCATAAATCGTAATTTTTAAAAGAGCAATGAATTCTAGGTGAGTAGAATATAACGTAGCATGGATTTAGGGCTCTTAATTGTAGATTTTAAATATTTGAGAGACAACAATGCATAAATCGTAATTTTTAAAAGAGCAATGAATTCTAGGTGAGTAGAATATAACGTAGCATGGATTTAGGGCTCTTAATTGTAGATTTTAAATATTTGAGAGACAACAATGCATAAATCGTAATTTTTAAAAGAGCAATGAATTCTAGGTGAGTAGAATATAACGTAGCATGGATTTAGGGCTCTTAATTGTAGATTTTAAATATTTGAGAGACAACAATGCATAAATCGTAATCTTTAAAAGAGCAATGAATTCTAGGTGAGTAGAATATAACGTAGCATGGATTTAGGGCTCTTAATTGTAGATTTTAAATATTTGAGAGACAACAATGCATAAATCGTAATTTTTAAAAGAGCAATGAATTCTAGGTGAGTAGAATATAACGCAGCATGGATTTAGGGCTCTTAATTGTAGATTTTAAATATTTGAGAGACAACAATGCATAAATCGTAATTTTTAAAAGAGCAATGAATTCTAGGTGAGTAGAATATAACGTAGCATGGATTTAGGGCTCTTAATTGTAGATTTTAAATATTTGAGAGACAACAATGCATAAATCGTAATCTTTAAAAGAGCAATGAATTCTAGGTGAGTAGAATATAACGTAGCATGGATTTAGGGCTCTTAATTGTAGATTTTAAATATTTGAGAGACAACAATGCATAAATCGTAATTTTTAAAAGAGCAATGAATTCTAGGTGAGTAGAATATAACGTAGAATGGATTTAGGGCTCTTAATTGTAGATTTTAAATATTTGAGAGACAACAATGCATAAATCGTAATTTTTAAAAGAGCAATGAATTCTAGGTGAGTAGAATATAACGTAGCATGGATTTAGGGCTCTTAATTGTAGATTTTAAATATTTGAGAGACAACAATGCATAAATCGTAATCTTTAAAAGAGCAATGAATTCTAGGTGAGTAGAATATAACGTAGCATGGATTTAGGGCTCTTAATTGTAGATTTTAAATATTTGAGAGACAACAATGCATAAATCGTAATTTTTAAAAGAGCAATGAATTCTAGGTGAGTAGAATATAACGTAGCATGGATTTAGGGCTCTTAATTGTAGATTTTAAATATTTGAGAGACAACAATGCATAAATCGTAATTTTTAAAAGAGCAATGAATTCTAGGTGAGTAGAATATAACGTAGCATGGATTTAGGGCTCTTAATTGTAGATTTTAAATATTTGAGAGACAACAATGCATAAATTGTAATTTTTAAAAGAGCAATGAATTCTAGGTGAGTAGAATATAACGTAGCATGGATTTAGGGCTCTTAATTGTAGATTTTAAATATTTGAGAGACAACAATTCATAAATCGTAATTTTTAAAAGAGCAATGAATTCTAGGTGAGTAGAATATAACGTAGCATGGATTTAGGGCTCTTAATTGTAGATTTTAAATATTTGAGAGACAACAATGCATAAATCGTAATTTTTAAAAGAGCAATGAATTCTAGGTGAGTAGAATATAACGTAGCATGGATTTAGGGCTCTTAATTGTAGATTTTAAATATTTGAGAGACAACAATGCATAAATCGTAATTTTTAAAAGAGCAATGAATTCTAGGTGAGTAGAATATAACGTAGCATGGATTTAGGGCTCTTAATTGTAGATTTTAAATATTTGAGAGACAACAATGCATAAATCGTAATTTTTAAAAGAGCAATGAATTCTAGGTGAGTAGAATATAACGCAGCATGGATTTAGGGCTCTTAATTGTAGATTTTAAATATTTGAGAGACAACAATGCATAAATCGTAATTTTTAAAAGAGCAATGAATTCTAGGTGAGTAGAATATAACGTAGCATGGATTTAGGGTTCTTAATTGTAGATTTTAAATATTTGAGAGACAACAATGCATAAATCGTAATCTTTAAAAGAGCAATGAATTCTAGGTGAGTAGAATATAACGTAGCATGGATTTAGGGCTCTTAATTGTAGATTTTAAATATTTGAGAGACAACAATGCATAAATCGTAATTTTTAAAAGAGCAATGAATTCTAGGTGAGTAGAATATAACGTAGCATGGATTTAGGGCTCTTAATTGTAGATTTTAAATATTTGAGAGACAACAATGCATAAATCGTAATTTTTAAAAGAGCAATGAATTCTAGGTGAGTAGAATATAACGTAGCATGGATTTAGGGCTCTTAATTGTAGATTTTAAATATTTGAGAGACAACAATGCATAAATCGTAATTTTTAAAAGAGCAATGAATTCTAGGTGAGTAGAATATAACGTAGCATGGATTTAGGGCTCTTAATTGTAGATTTTAAATATTTGAGAGACAACAATGCATAAATCGTAATTTTTAAAAGAGCAATGAATTCTAGGTGAGTAGAATATAACGTAGCATGGATTTAGGGCTCTTAATTGTAGATTTTAAATATTTGAGAGACAACAATGCATAAATCGTAATTTTTAAAAGAGCAATGAATTCTAGGTGAGTAGAATATAACGTAGCATGGATTTAGGGCTCTTAATTGTAGATTTTAAATATTTGAGAGACAACAATGCATAAATCGTAATTTTTAAAAGAGCAATGAATTCTAGGTGAGTAGAATATAACGTAGCATGGATTTAGGGCTCTTAATTGTAGATTTTAAATATTTGAGAGACAACAATGCATAAATCGTAATTTTTAAAAGAGCAATGAATTCTAGGTGAGTAGAATATAACGTAGCATGGATTTAGGGCTCTTAATTGTAGATTTTAAATATTTGAGAGACAACAATGCATAAATCGTAATTTTTAAAAGAGCAATGAATTCTAGGTGAGTAGAATATAACGTAGCATGGATTTAGGGCTCTTAATTGTAGATTTTAAATATTTGAGAGACAACAATGCATAAATCGTAATTTTTAAAAGAGCAATGAATTCTAGGTGAGTAGAATATAACGTAGCATGGATTTAGGGCTCTTAATTGTAGATTTTAAATATTTGAGAGACAACAATGCATAAATCGTAATTTTTAAAAGAGCAATGAATTCTAGGTGAGTAGAATATAACGTAGCATGGATTTAGGGCTCTTAATTGTAGATTTTATATATATATATATATATATATATATATATATATATATATATATATATATATATATATATATATATATATATCAGAGCAGTGTTCACACAGTTTGATGAACAATTTCAGAAATTTATTTAGAAAATTCTAACTTCAGCAGCAATATTAACATTTTTTAAATTCTTGTCCTGTAGTTTTCCAAGCTTAATTACTGCTTGCTCTGTACTTTTCCACGTTCAATACTTACAAATATTCTAGGATTCTGTGACTGCATTTTTCATTCTAGTCTATATTTGTTCCAGGCAATACTTCTATTATTATAATTAATTATATTTACCTTTATAATTGAAAAAAAATGATACTATTGTAAGTATTTTTCAAATACAGATTTTGTTCAAACTTAGAAATTTTGTTTGCATCTAAAAATAACAAATTGTTTTACAAATAAATATATTTTTAAATAATTTTCATTGTGAAATAATGTTATATTCTAATTAAATAATTACTAATTAGTAGTTTTAATGAGTGGAATTTTTTATTTCAATATGTTTTTAAATGTGCATATCTTAACACATAAACAGAATAATAAAAATTTATATGAAATCACAAAAAGTTACAAGTTTTTATGCTTTATATTTTTAGACAGGTTTTTTTCTTTTTACAGAATATTTGTCTCAATGAACTCTTTCATTTAAGTTCAAAAAAATATTATTTTTCTCTTAAAAAGACAAAAATATTTTGATTTCTTAAACTTATCACCCTTTTTTCTTCACTTAAAGCCACACAACTTTCTTTTGGAGATTATATTTTTTGACATGGTTTCACCATACAATTCTTCTCATAGAGCTCTTTCATCTGAAGTAAATCTCAAACGCAGAATAGCTGTGAAAACAGCTTAGAAGATTGGCTAAATATCCTTAGAAAATGGAAAAATGGCCAGCAAGACACTATGAAATATCAAACCTCATACCTCTCAGATTCTGGTTAAGTGCTCTGTATTGTTAAGCTAAGTGATCAATGACATCAGATACCATCTTTTATAATGCTAAATATCTTAAAATGACAAAAATATTTTGGTTTGTCAAAATAATCACCATATTTCTTTGGTCACTTAAAGCCAGACAGCTTTCTTTATAGCTAATATTTTTTGACAAGGTTTTCACCATAAGATTCACTTCATAGGACTCATTCAAACACAAACTATTGTATAGCTTTGTTTTACAGTAGCTGAGCTATTTTGATTCAAAGTCAATTTTGGGGGTTACTTACCATTCTTTCATCACTTAAAGCCACACTACTTAGTAGCTACTTCATAGCTAATACTTTTTAATGAGGTTTTCACCAAAAGATTCTTCTCGGTGAACACATTTTTTAAAACCCAATTAATCTATACTTTCCTTCTTAGAATAACTGAGATATTACAGTTGAAAATCAGTTTTTCACCTTACTCTTCCATTTTTGACCTCACATATTTTAATCTAACTTTTTTTTTAATGAACTAAATTTCAATTATTTGACCTCAAAATTCATCCAAAGACTGGAGTATCATTGCTAAAAAAACTTCATTCAGTTTAGTTGAGAACTGAATTAGTGAAGTACTAAAGAGTAACTTGTGAAGATGCATAGCTCAGTGGTTAGAGCGTTGAACTTACGACCGTGAGGTTGTGAGTTCGAATTCCGGACCGGGCTGTGTGTTGTGTTCTTGAGCAAGACACTTTATTTCACGTTGCTCCAGTTCACTCAGCTGTAGAAATGAGTTGCGACGTCACTGGGGCCAAGCTGTATCGGCCTTTGCCTTTCCCTTGGATGACATCGGTGGCGTGGAGAGGGGAGGCTGGTATGCATGGGCGACTGCTGGTCTTCCATAAACAACCTTGCCCGGACTTGTGCCTCGGAGGGTAACTTTCTAGGTGCAATCCCATGGTCATTTGTGACCGAAGGAGGTCTCCAAAAGAGTAACTAAAAGTTAACCTCAAGAACATACTCACACACTGCCATGAGTGAATGATATATATAT
The DNA here is from genome assembly GCF_046866305.1 of Octopus bimaculoides. Lineage (NCBI taxonomy): Eukaryota > Metazoa > Mollusca > Cephalopoda > Octopoda > Octopodidae > Octopus > Octopus bimaculoides. The sequence continues at coordinate 129,105,414 of NC_142931.1, forward strand.
ACTTATATAATAAATTTTGAAGAGACCAAAGTAGGTGGAAATCTGAAGGTGGAAGGTCAGGGAATTTAGAAGCTGCAGCTAAGTTTCCCAGCTGTATACAAAGAGGTACCCAAAAGTAACCAGAAACGTTTCTGTGGGCCAATTCCAATCTATGTATTCTGGATTTGCTGTCAGTATATAAATACTATAGGGCTAAGTGCACTAATTTGTCCAGGAACCTGGAATGCCACGAAAACAGCCCTGGGTTCTGTTTGTGTTGTGTTATGTGCATTATATATGTTGTGTGGGTCTTATGTATATTGTATTGTACAGGTATTATGTATGTTGTAGTGTGTGTATTTTGTATACGTGATGTGTTGTGTGTTTTATGTATGTTATCTTGTGTGGGTATTGTGTATGTTGTTGTTTATGCTGTATTGTGTGTGTATCATGTGTTATGTGTGAGCAATATGTGTATTGTATTTTGTGTACGTTATTCATGCTGAATGTCTTCTCTGTGTTTTCAGTCTCTCATGTGTTGTTTTGTACAGATGTTGTTTGGAGATGGGGTTAATGTTCCTTTGGCATTTTTTAAAATGTTAACTTTTATTCTTCAAAGACTGCAAAATCTTGCAAACACTCCATATTGAGAATAGAATAAAAATTTCATTAATGTTGTATGCAAAAGTGTGGTACATTGAAATTTCGCTTCAGACAATTCATAAGTTAAATAAATAAGATAAGACACCAAAGATTTCTGAGATAATATGCAAGAAAGAGCATTAAAAAAAAATCAAATCAATAAAGGTAGTAAAATATACACTGTTAAATATTTACCATTTGGTCTCTGGCATTTTTTCTAGTTGAATGTCAGTCAGTTTCATGATATAGCATCAGAGAAAAGGCTGTTTCATTGTCATCATTGCCATTGTGTTATCATCATCATCATCATCATCGTTGTTGTCATCGTCATCATCATCATCATAACCATCATCACCATCATCACCATCATCACCATCATTTAACGTCCACTTTTCCATGCCTGCATGGGTCAGACACAGTTTGTTGAGGCAGATTTTCTACAACTGGATGCCCTTCCTGTTGCCAACCTGCACCCATTTCCAACTAAGGCAATATTTCCTTGTGGTCAGACACGTTTTTCACAGAAGACGGGAAATGAAGAACATTGCCGTATGACAGACAGTAAAATGCATTTACAAAAATCAGGCAATGCCAAGACAGGGAAATGTCAACTCATACACATACTGGCACAAGGTGCAACACAATGGGACTGAACATGGAACCATGTGGTCGAGAAGCAAGCTTCTTAGCTACACAGCCATGCCTGCACCTCTCTCTAAATTACAATACAACATTATGTTTAGAGCAAAACCAAAGTCTGCAGAGAATTGTGAGATACTGGCAATGTCAAATATTATTCAGTAAATATTGCAAGTGGAGGCACAATGGCCCAGTGGTTAGGGCAGCGAACTTGCAGTCGGAGGATCGTGGTTTCGATTCGTTGTGTGTGTTTATTGAGCAAAAACACCTAAAGCTCCACGAGGCTCTGGCAGAGGGTGGTGGCGACCCCTGTTGTACTCTTTCACCCCAAATTTCTCTCACTCATTCTTCCTGTTTCTTGAGTAAAGCTGCGATTGACTGGCGTCTCATCCAGCTAGGGGGAACACATACGCCATAGAAACCGGGAAACCAGGCCCATGAGCCTGGCTAGGCTTTAAAAGGATGCAAAAAAAAAAAAAAATATTGTGAGCCTATTTGTATGCCATTGTGAGTTGAGGAATCTGCCATTTCAGAACAGATTGCTTCATCTGAGAGATACTAAAAGAAAAAGCAATGTTTTCTCTCCCAGATGAAGAGCAAGTAGTCTCAAAAGGGAGGACTCCTCTTTCTCCCCACAGCAAATTCATGAATCATACATTATTCTGGTAGTGTAATTTTTGTTTAACACCAGGTCTCTCATGATTAAGTAGATCTATGATCAGAGGCATTTGACTATGTTGTCATTTCGCATATTCTAGAACTACATTATCCAGTGTCTTTTTTATTTTTTAAGTAGAATTTGATTTGTGAGAGAGTCAATGAGAGAGATTTGTTTGTTATTTGTTGTATATTGAGTGACCACATAGAGGTGCCTTCTATTATGGCGTTTGCTGTAGTTGCTATTGTTAGATTCATTGTTATTGTTTAGCTCTAGGACAGACTGACTGAGCTGACCTCTGGTACTTTTTCATCAACCCTGAAAAGATGAAAGGCAAAGTCGACCTTAGTGACATTTGAACTCAGAACATAAAACTGGAAGAAATGCCATTCTGCATTTTGTCCTGTGTGGGAACAATTCTGCCAGGTAATAAAACTAGAATAATAAAATGGAATATAGCATGTAGACTTAAATGCAAGGAAAACTGCATTCAGATCATAAACCATTCTGTTTCCTTTGGTCAGTTTTACATTAGTTCTGAGAACAATGTTTCAAATGAGAAAATAATTACAAGTGCTTTGCAAGAATTTTAAGAGTACTAACATTTTTGGTCATGTAGTTCCATATTCTGAGAAATTCAGACTGGATATTTATTCATGATTATTGTTACACGTTCACATTCAATTTCTTCTAAATCAGCTCCAAATGTAATGGATTTTTGCTTCCAAGTAGGATTGAATTAGAAGTCGGCTAACTGCATTTATATATCTCCTAAGTTTAACCACTCAAACACATTCATGAAATCTGCTTCAACAGGATATTTTATAAATTGTATTGATTTTTCACCTCGCTCTCTGAATTGCACAAATCTAAAAGAAAACTGCTCAGTCATGGCATTTATAACTTCGCTAAACCATTTTGCATGTTGTTCAAGTTTCTTACAGCTGGGTTCTTTACAAAAAAAGGCAAAAGAAAAAATGTATTAATAATAAAAATGTCTTCACTCTTGGGAAGCATTTGAAATTTTTACTTTCTAATTCACACTGAAATATGCCAAGTCTCAAAACAGTTGATCAAGCTCCAAACATCATGTGAATAGATTTCTCCGAAACCTTGCAATTTAATATTAAGTTCCTTTAGATGCAATGAAAAATCTATGGAAGAAAAAAAAGCATAGATTTACTGAGCTCAGCTAAAACATTTAGCTGAGGAAAATCATGCTCAAAGCTTTTCATATCAAAAAAATATTCTGATTTCACTTAAAGATTCAACAAACTATTCAAGTACTAGGCAAATTTTCCCAACTAATCCATCATGATTAGAATCTCTGAGAAAATGTTGCACTATAAGGCACAGGTGAGGCTCTGTGGTAAGAAGTTTGCTTCCCAACCACATGGCTCCTGGTTCAGTCTTACTGCATGGCACTTTGAGTAAGTGTCTTCTTCTAGAGCCTCAGGTTGACCAAAACCTTGTGAGTGGATTTGGTAAACGGAAACTGAAGGAAGCTTGTCACACACACAAGAACTTTTATATATATATATATATATATATATATATATATATATATATATATATATATATATATATATATATATATATATATATGTATATATGTATGTATGTATGTATGTATGTGTATCAATGTGTGTGTCTTTGTGTCTGTGTCTATCTATCCACCACTGCCTGATAACTGGTGTGTTGGTGTATTTACATCCCATGACTTAGCAGTTCAGCAAAAGATACCGATAGAATAAGTAAGTACCAGGCTTAAAAAAAAAGAAAACATAAGTCGTGGGGTTGATTTGTTCAACTAAACTCCTTCAAGTTGGAAGGACGCATAAAAAAAAAAATTTATTCCATTTGATCACTTTTGCTAAATTACTAAATTAGGGTGAACATAAACAAACCAACACTGGTTGTCAAGTGATGGTGCGACAAACATATACACACACACTGCCATACATGCATGAACTCACTACACACTCATATAGCGTAGTCGTGTTGTTAAGAAGCTTGTTTCCCAACCATGTGTCTTTGAGTTCATTGCCACTGTGTGGCACCTTGGGCAAGTGTTTTCTACTACAGCCCTGGGTTGACCAAAGCCTTGTGAAATTGTTTCCTTTCTGTTGCCATGCATCCTACAAAGGGGCGACTGACTACACTTATCTAGTTGGAACTTGGTGTAATTAGTTCTCAGAGCTTGTTCCTGGCTGCTGCATATCAATGCCTCAGTGCATCCTTTCAGATCACCTTTTGTTAGCCACCCCCAAGTGTTAATCTTGTCTTTTCCTTTGATTTCTCTGAGGAATTGCCCATGCAGTATAATTTCATTTTCCAGTTGTTAACTCTTTCTTCTTCATCTTGTTTCTTAAATATTTATATGTGCATCACATGTTCAGTATGTATTATATTGTTAATTCTAACAGCAGCAAGCAAGGATTCACTTTGCTGTTTGATGTACCATTCCAGACTGTTCTTCTCATTGACAACACAGATCTTACATCCAATGAGACCTCTTCCACCTCTGTTTCTAGGTACATACGTCTGTCAGTATAGCTTTTTAAGATGTAGTTCCTTGTTAATTGTCATCACTTTTCTAGTTTTCCTGTCCATTTCCTCAAGCTTGTTCTTTGTCTACCTAACAACAGCTGTGCTGTATTGCATTATTATTATTATTACTATTATTATTATTATTATTATTATTATTATTATTATTATTATTATTATTATTATTATTGTGTTGGAGGAGCTTTGTGAAAGGGAAATATTTCACTAGTTAACGATGATCTAGCAATGGTAATGGAAGATTTAATGAAGCTGCTGACCTTGTCACAGATAGTGGGGACTAATGGTGGCTTTGTTTACTGGCCTGTTTTGTTACTAAGTAGTATCTCTTATGGTTATGTACTGTCCCTTATGGATGGAGGGTGAGGAAGGAAGAGGAGGAGGTAGAGGTGAGATGGGGAGGAGGCAAGGTGGAGAGGAGATAAAGTGAGTCAAATGCGATATGGAAGGAGAGGGAGGGAGAGAAAGGAAAGAAGTGTAAGCAGAGGAGGAGACGAGGTGGATGAGCAGGGGAGGAGACAGAGGAAGAGAACAAAGGGTTGAGGGAATGGTGAAGGAAGAGGGAAGGGAGAGTAGGAGGAGAGAAGGATAGAGGATGGATAGGGGGATGAAGTGAGAGGGAGAAGTGGAGGAGAAGAGAGAGAGAGAGAGAGAGAGAGAGAGAGGGAGGAAATAAGGAGTTGGGGGAGGAAGAGGAGGAAGAGAAGGAGAGGCACAGGGTGGTTGGAAGGGCAGAGGACCCCTCCCCTCCAGAGGAGATTAGGTAGACATATATGAGAGAGGTGAGGAGAGGCGGAGGGGAAAGAGAAAGAAAAAGAAGAAAGACAAAAAGAAGGAAAGAAGGAAGGAAGTAAGTGAAGAAAGATAATATTGTGATTCTTACTTAAAGGAGTAAAGAAAGAAAATTGGAAAGTAAAGCAGAATTGATGATATGAAAATAATAAATAAATAAAAAACAAAAACGGTGAGAAATAAATAGTTACTGGATTCTGTTTCAAAATATCCAAGCAGCTCCCTTTCATTCAGTTACTTGGAGAAATTTCTTCCAATAAATCAGAAATTCCTGGGCAGAAGATAAGTTTGAGATGAAATTAAAACGAAAATTCTCTCTTCAGAGATTAAGAAAAAGATAAAGTGATAGGAATTATTATATGAAGAATAAGTGGAACCAGGATTTCTGGCAGTTTTCTGAATCTTTCTATGGAAGAATTATGCTTTATCCTGTAGCTTACCAATGTTCATTGTTTTCTGGTGGTTTATTGCATCTTTTTCATTTACATTTGAATTTTTTCTTTGTTTTTTTTTTTTTGTCTTAAAAGCACACCTCGATTCATTGACATATAAATGCAATAAAGGATATTATATACTTCTCTGTTGTAGAGGTGCATGGCTTAGTGGTTGAGGTATTGGACTCATCATTGTAAGATTGTGCTTTTGACTCCTGGACTGGGTAATATGTTGCAATCTTGAGCAAAACACCTCATTTCATGTTGCTTCAATCTGCTCAACTGGTAAAAATGAGTAATCCTGCGACAGACTGGTGTCCCATCCTAGACAGAATATATACACCAGAGAAACTTGGAAACTGGTCAGCTCCATGTTCTTACAGAGTAATGTGAACTAACCTAGCCATGCTCTTTTTCAATCAGCTAATAAGAGCAGCCAAATCTCCTTCAAATCACATTCTACTGTCTTAAAAAAAATGGTAAGATACATTTTTATATACAGAGAGAGAGAGAGAGAGAGAGAATAGAAATTGAACAGGAAAGTAATGTGTGAAGAGGAAAGGAGCCTGAGTTAACAATGGTGAATCAGATGGGTCA
>NC_142931.1:129126719-129131719 GCF_046866305.1 Octopus bimaculoides
ATGAAGATATTGGTGATGAAGAACTTATACAACATTAACATAAAAAAAAGTACAAGAATAACAACAACAACAGCAGCAACAACAACAACAATAACAAGAACAAGAACTGAAAAAAAAGAAACAATGCGAAATGATGTGCCAAGGTGAATTAATAAAATATTTCCATTCTATTAGATTCTACAAAATGACCTCCGCATTGAGAAAGGGTCAACAGGAAGTAAATAACTAATTCAAACACACACACACACACACGTAAACAAAAAGAAAATTATTAAGAAAGAAATAGCATTGTTATTTCACGATTGCTTCCATTTTATTAAAACTACCACCAACACTATTATCATCATGATAATTCGCCTCCTCTTCCTCCTCCTCCTCCTCCTCCTCCCCATCATCTTCATTATTATTGACATAATCATCATCATCCTCATCTTCTTCATATCATCCTCAACACAATCATCATCATCATCATCTTCACTGTTGTCGTTGTCATCATCACCATCATCATCATCATCATCGTCATCATGACTGCTACCACCATTACCACTTCCACTATTGCCGCCACTTCTGCCACCACCACCACCACCACCACCACCACTGCCACCGCCGCCACCAACACCACCACCATCTTTCTCACCTTCTCCTCCTGCTCCTCCTCCTCCTCATCATCATTATCAACATTATGAACAAAACCACCATTCCCAGCACCACCATCACCGCCAATACAATGATGACGATGACAACATTGACAACGACAACAACAAGATGACAACAACAATGACAGTGATGACAGCAATAGTGACAACAACAAGAAGATGAAGAAGGAAAATAACAATGATGATGATGATGATATATATATACAGATGATACTGAAGATGCTGAAGATGATGCGGATGCTGATGTTGACAGAAGAATCTTCATCTTAAGTGAAACTACTTTCCAATGAAAGGAAACCAGAGATTATCTCGTTAATCTGGTTCCACGAGATAACGATCCAACACTGACATTGTTATAATATCTGCCATCTCACAACTCCAGAATGGATTTGGGACCAAGTCTTAATATAATCCATCTCTTCCATTAAAACTGACATTTCAGGCCTAACACCATTCCAGAATATGTCCATCACTTCTCCTCCGCTTCCTCCTCTACTCCTTGCTCCTTTTCTTCCTCATTTTCACTCACATTTTCCCCCCTTCTTTTTTCTTTCCACCTCCTTTCTTTCTTTCTTTCTTTCTTTCTTTCCCACCTTTCTTTGTTTTTTTGTTTGTTTCTTTCTTTCTTGTCTTTCTTTTCTATCTTCTTTCTCCTCTTTCATTCTTTTTTCCTTCTCTTTCTTTCTTTCTTTTTCTTCTTTCTCTTTCTTTCTTTCTTTCTTTGTCCTCTTTCTGTCTCCTTTCTCCTTCTTTCTTTTCTTTCTTTTTTTCTTTCCTTCCTTCCTTCCTTCATTTCTTTCTTCTTTCTCTTTTCCTTCTTTGTTCTCTTTCTGTCTTCTTTCTCCTTTTTTTCTTTCTTTCTTTCCTTCCTTCCTTCTTTTCTTTCTTCTTTCTCTTCTTCTTTCTTTGTACTCTTTCTTTCTTTCTTTTTCTTTCTCTTTCTTTCTTCTTTCTTTTCTTTCTCTCTTTCCGTCTTTCCTTCTTTTCCTTCTTGCTTTCTTTATTTCTTTTTTCTTTCTTCCCTTCTTTCTTTCCCTCTCTCCCCCTCTCTCTTTCTCTCTGTCTCATCACCACCACTACCTTCACCACCATCCCCATCATTGTCATTATCATCTATATCAATCCATCTATGCATTTATACCAACATCACCATATACACATATCTTTATCATCACCATCACCATCATCAACATTGTCATCGTCATCGTCGTCGTCGTCGTCATCGTCGTTGTCATTGTCATCATCGCCATCATCATCATTATCATTGTCATCGTTGTTGTTGTTGTTGTTGTCGTCATTGTTGTCATCATCTTCATCATCAGCATTTTAATGTCCTCTCCTCCTTGCATGTATGGGTCAGATGGAATTCAGATTTTTTTTACAAGCCATTTGTCATTCCTCTCACCAACCCCCACCTATTTCCAAGCAAGAGAATGTGTCTCTATGGCTTGACATGTCATCACACAAGATTGGAAATGAAGGACACTACTTCTGTAACAATGATGCTCATTTACAACTATTATATAATGTCAGGACAAGGAGACACAAGCACACATATACACACATGCACACACACACACACATACATACACACACATGTATATATGTATTCAGATATTTATATATATATATATATATATATATATATATATATAAAGGGGGCCACTAAGTGGACTGCTAATGTGCTAGAAGAAGATCACATGTCATGTGTCTACTAAGACCACCTAGTGGCCCCCTTTATATATATTTTTATATATACATATACAATAGTCCTTTGAGATCTCAGATATTTTTTCTGAATCTCCCTGATTCTTTTAATGTGCTTATTCCCTGGTATTAAATTGATATTAATTAATATCCAATTTTTTACCCTAATATTTAGATAGATCGGTAGAAAGACAGATAGACAAACACACAGACAAATAGACAAACACACAGACAGATAGACAAACAGATGGACAGATATTCGCTCACTCACACACATTATGGAGGCTGACCTCTGCTCTTCAAAGCTAGCCTCTGCTTCATGGAGCTTATTTTTACTGTATAGAGGTGATTTTGTACTCCATAGAGTTAACTGAATTTCAGTATAGCTTAAAAGTTGTAGAACAAGATTGGTTGGCACTCCGTCGGTTACGACGTCGAGGGTTCCAGTTGATCCGATCAATGGAACACCCTGCTCGTGAAATTAACATACAAGTGGCTGAGCACTCCACAGACACGTGTACCCTTAATGTAGTTCTCGGGAGAGTGTGACAAGGCTGGCCCTTTGAAATACGGGTACAAGAGAAACAGGAAGAAAGAGTGAGAGAAAGTTGTGGTGAAAGAGTACAGCAGAGTTTGCCACCATTCCCTGCCAGAGCCTTGTGGAGCTTTAGGTGTTTTCGCTCAATAAACACTCACAATGCCCGGTCTGGGAATCGAAAGCGCGATCCTATGACCGCGAATCCACTGCCCTAACCACTGGGCCATTGCACCTCCACTGTAGAGCAAGATAGATTACTAGTAACAAGAAGTGAAGCAATATAAGCTGTTCCACAAATTTCAAGAAAATCATTGCAATGTAAAATGTTATTGGCTTCAGTGTAGATGAAGAAAATAGAGTTTCTAACAATAAATAGATAAAGCAACAAGAGAAGTATTTATTTAAACAGAGATAAGAGATATAGAGTGAAAACGAGATACAGAGAGAGAGAGAGAGAGAGAGAGAGAGAGAAGAAGAAGAGCAGATGAGAATTTGTAATTAAAGACTATGTTTATGAAACTCTTGTCAAAATATATAGTTTGCATCTGTTCGCAGTCAATAACAAAATCCCACCATCTAAACATGAAGTATAAACCATATAACACACAGAACAATCAATTAATAATCTGAATGGCTTATTTCAAACAAGGTTATTTAAATAAAGCACAGTTCTTAATGGAGAAAATTGGAAACATTTATGAAGGTGTCAGCTAAGAAGGAGAACTTAAATGTTTTTACTGCTGAAATTTAAAACAATAGCCGAAAGAATGATTAATTTTGAAGAGAAAAATAATACAAAAATATTAAAAAAAAAAGAAACAAAATTGAAAATTTAATCAGAAAATCATTTTTTTGTATTTATGTTTTTCATTTTTAATTGATTTTGTCCACAAGAGCTGGTGGAAGAGAACAATAGAATTGTACAGAATGGTATGGACATTGCCTATAGGAATATGTAATGATAGTATAGACACGTGTTTGTAATCTTGTTTGCCATACAGACTTACGCACACATATAAGGGTGAGTGTATGCGTGTGTGTGAGGGTCTATGTATACAAGCACATATATAAATGTATGTATGAAAATACATACATACATATATGCATGTATATATGTATATATATATATGTATATATATATATATATATATAATATATATATTCATATATATATATATATACATAACATATATAATATGCATATATATATATATTTCTATGGAGTTAAGTATATGTTCGGTCATAGAGTGACCAATGGTTTTGCATCCATAGATGGCTTAGCCCTTTATGGATGCAAAACCATTGGTCACTCTATAATCGGACCCATACCTAACTGCATATAAATACATTACTGCTCTATGTTTTAGAATGAGCTTCTTTTTCAGATATATGATATACTGATGATATATATATATGAAATATAAATATCTGCATATATACATACATATATGTACACACCTACAAGACATCAAAAAAACGTAGACGAAATGAGAAACAAGAACATAAAAAACAAAAACATAGAAAACGGACTTTTTCCAAACAACAAAAGAAAGAAACAAACAGAGAAATGAGACAGGCAACATACAGAACATTCCTTTCATCAGCTGTCCCCTGTTTTATCTACTCCACGTTTCGAAGGCAGGGATAAGATATGACTTCATTAAAACAGTATTTCCTGCAAAGCAAATTAAATAAAATTTGGGATTTTTTGTGGCAGGTGAAAGTGGTAACAAAAACAGGACAGTGAGAATGAAACAGTAAAAACAAATGGTGAAGAGTATTAAGCCAAGACTATGTGAAGTGGTGAACACTGGAAAAACGAACTTTGAGAAGAGACATGTAAAAGCATATCTTGTCTTTAGGAAGGAAGTGGAAGAAAGAAAGATGGATGGTCATAGGTCACGTGTGAGCAATGAGAGAGTCAAGGAGAAAGAGTGAGAGAGAGAGAGAGAGAGAGGAACAGTGAAGGGTAGAGGAGAAGAATAGGGAAAGGTTGGGAGAGAAAAACAGAAAGGAAGCAGAACAAGAGAGGGAGATAGATAGAAAGAATAGAGATAGAATAAGAGTGCGCATTGTAATTGTTAAGATAAAACTTACTT
>NC_142931.1:129134219-129149219 GCF_046866305.1 Octopus bimaculoides
CATGCCAGCATGGAAAACGAATGTTGAAGGATGATGATGATGATGATGATGATGATGACGATGATGATGATGATGGTGGTGGGGGTGATGACGACAATGATGATGATGATGATGATGATGATGATGATGATGATGTTGATGATGATGACGAGGACGATGATGATGATGACAACAATGATTTATGATATATATGTATGTATGTATGTATGAATGTATGTATGTATGCATGCATGTATGTATGTGTAAAGACATTGATTGAGATGCTAGGAAAATATCAAAACATTAAAGACCATAAGCAAACAAGTAAAGAAGAGAAAGAAAGAAATGGAAAAGATGAAGTAAAAGAATAAAGAGTGAGACATGGTGTGTTGGTGGAGAAGTATCATTGACTTTTAACACTCTCAGAAAGTATTTATTCATAACTTATAATTTAACTGTTTGCAACAGTCATCTTGCAATCTGATGACACTAAGAGAGAAGGACAGGTAGTTCGAGTAACAGAACAAAATGATATCAAGTGATAAGTGCAAAAGAAAAAATAATCAAAGAAAATGTCAAAACAATAATGATAAAAAGGAAGGAAAATAATGTAATAACAAATAGAAACAGTGTATATGTAAGTGTGTGAGAAATAAATCAATGAAAAGAAGCTTCACTTTGAAATTCTATTGTGGAAATGTTTATTTCTAATAACATAGTAAATATTTTGCTATATAAAACAAGTACAGATCTGGAATTAAAGCAGTCATTATTTTCAGATAGTATTAATAGCTTTTCTGTTAAACAAAATTGACAACTAATCATAGTTTTGTAATTACCAAATCTATAACTATGTGCACAAGAAAGAATGGAATAAGATGTTTTGAAAGTGTTGTCACGAGTTTCTCTCATTCTCCAAACGTATCCAGATAGACCTGTCAAAAGTCCCTTGTCTAGGTTAACAAACGTGTGTCTGTATAGGTAACATTTCATCATGAATCCATTCACCATCATTTCAATATAGGATTTTGATTGAAAGCCATTCAATTCCTCTTTGGCACAGTCAGCTAAAGAACTTGCAAGAGAGTTTGTGTTGAGCAGATAGTTATAAGAGTTATCACATTAATGCTAGCCATTCGTTAAATAACGGTAATTCGACCATGCAAATATGCTTGTAACTGTAGAAATACTAGTAACTGCCCACTGAACAAAATCTGTATTAAAAGTTCATGATATTTTTTCTTCCTCTATTTCTAACTTTCTCATATTTCTTCTTCCCTTTCTTATCTCAATACTTTTCTTTCTCTTATCCACTTTAATACTTAATTAACTTTTATGTATGTCTCTAGCCTCTCACAGCCTAATCTCATTGCTGTATTAATTATTTCCTTTTATTTTTGAACGTTCAATCAAACAACTCTTTTGTTGTTGTTGAATATTCACATTACTGATTTCTTGTTTACTTCTTCAAATTATATCTGTAGATCAGATATATAAAATTCAGAGTCACAAAATTTGAATATCTCCTTTAAGAAATTTATTTTGACATTCCATTTCTACTGTTAAGTATTTTGTTTTTTTCTTCTCCTTTACACTTCTGCGTATATGTGTGCAGGTGTGTCTTCAATACATCGCAGGTATAGCAATCAAATATGTATGTATGTATGTATGTATGTATGTATGTGTGTGTGCATGTGTGTGTGCATAGATATATATAATATAGAAGGCAGACATTAAACAATGATGATGATGATATATATGTGTGCGTGTGTGTGTGTGTATACATATACATAAAATACATATAGTTATACACACACACACATATGCCCATATACATATTATATGTCATGTGAGCATATGTGTGTTGAAGTTTAAGTTCTTTTTATTCACAAGCTTTCATTATTTTCATGTCAGTTCTTTTATGTTTAGTTTTGAACAATAGAACACTGAAGTTCATTAACATTTATAAGCTGTCTGTCTCATCTTCTCAATGACGTATGGATAATAGCAGTGTATTTTATTGCTGCGTTTTTATAGTAGGCAGGACCAGTCAATAATAATCCTCATAATCATCATCATTGTCATCGTCATTTAATGTCCGTATTCCATGCTGGCATCAGTCAGACATGTTGGCAGGAGCTGGCAAGCTGGGTGGGCTGCACTAGGCTCCACTCGTCTGTTTTGGCATAACTTGTATGCTTGGATACTCTCCCATATACTAACCACTTTATAGAGTGTACTGGGTGCTTTTTACATAGAGCTAGTACATGTGCCTTTTATGAGGTGCCAGAATAGGTATTTCTCAAATAATGCATTTTATGTGGCACTGATATGGGCACCTGTTATGTGACACTAGCATGGGTGTTCTTCATGTGGTACCAGCACAGATGCTCTTAATGTAGTGCCAGCATGGGTGCTCTTTACATGGTGTCACTAGGGGTGCTTTTCATGTGGCAATGGCATGGGTGCCTTTTACATGACACTTGCACAAATGCTTTTTACATGGCACTAACATAGAGAATGTCCAATAAATGAACTAGCCATAAGGATAAAATCTTAATCCCCAGACAAAAGATGTTTAATCGTGATAAAGAAATAAGAACAAATTTTTAATAAAAAGATTAAATTTAAAACTGGTGGTATCTCCAAATATAGCATGATTGAAAGAAAAGCTTTTCCCTATACACACACACATATAAACACATACATACATGCACACATTTACATATAAACACATGCATACACAGACTCTGACACATACATATGTCATGCCATTTTTTAAAATTCAGATATAAGGCAAATAACGCAATCTCAATATACAACATTCACAGCAATATTAAGATCTTAGATGACAAACCTAATCAATCTTCATAACTAGTTCAGCAAAGTAGCTACAATCTCCACCATATAATTCAGATATCCAGAGATTATTGATCTGTCTTGATACAGCTATGTCTTCTTAATAACCTAAGAGTTCACATATCCAGAGATTATTGATCTGAATTGAAACTGATATCTTCTTTTTAATATCCTTATAGTTCAGATATCCATAGATCTGAATTGAAACTGATATCACTTCCTAATAACCTAATAGCTCAGATATCCAGATATTGTCAATCTGAATTAAAACTGATATCCTTTCCTAATAAACCACATAATTCAGATATCCAGATAGTGTCAACATGAATTGAAACTGATATTTCTTCTTAATCAGCTTATAGTACGGATATCCAGGAAGTGTCTGTTGAAATTAAAATAGATATTTCTTCTAAATAACCTTTCTACCTGATAATCTATTTCTATGCCGAACCTCAAGCGTTAACCTCAGTTAACATTCTAAATTCTGGTAGAGGTGTTATTGGTGATGGTAATAGTAATAGCTGTGATGGTGGTGGTGGTGGTTGTGATGGTGGTTGTGGTGGTAGTGGTAATGTGGTGGTGGTGGTTGTGGTGTTAGTTGTAGCCGTGGTTATGATTGTTGTTGTGGTGGTGGTGGTTGTGGTGTTAGTTGTAGCCGTGGTTATGATTGTTGTTGTGGTGGTGGTGGTTGTGGTGTTAGTTGTAGCCGTGGTTATGATTGTTGTTGTGGTGGTGGTGGTTGTGGTGTTAGTTGTAGCCGTGGTTATGATTGTTGTTGTGGTGGTGGTGGTTGTGGTGTTAGTTGTAGCCGTGGTTATGATTGTTGTTGTGGTGGTGGTGGTTGTGGTGTTAGTTGTAGCCGTGGTTATGATTGTTGTTGTGGTCGTGGTGGTTGTGGTGTTAGTTGTAGCGGTGGTTATGATTGTTGTTGTGGTGGTGGTGGTTGTGGTGTTAGTTGTAGCCGTGGTTATGATTGTTGTTGTGGTGGTGGTGGTTGTGGTGTTAGTTGTAGCCGTGGTTATGATTGTTGTTGTGGTGGTGGTGGTTGTGGTGTTAGTTGTAGCCGTGGTTATGATTGTTGTTGTGGTGGTGGTGGTTGTGGTGTTAGTTGTAGCCGTGGTTATGATCGTTGTTGTGTTGGTGGTGGTTGTGGTGTTAGTTGTAGCCGTGGTTATGATTGTTGTTGTGGTGGTGGTGGTTGTGGTGTTAGTTGTAGCCGTGGTTATGATTGTTGTTGTGGTGGTGGTGGTTGTGGTGTTAGTTGTAGCGGTGGTTATGATTGTTGTTGTGGTGGTGGTGGTTGTGGTGTTAGTTGTAGCCGTGGTTATGATTGTTGTTGTGGTGGTGGTGGTTGTGGTGTTAGTTGTAGCCGTGGTTATGATTGTTGTTGTGGTGGTGATGGTTGTGGTGTTAGTTGTAGCCGTGGTTATGATTGTTGTTGTGGTGGTGGTGGTTGTGGTGTTAGTTGTAGCCGTGGTTATGATTGTTGTTGTGGTGGTGGTGGTTGTGGTGTTAGTTGTAGCCGTGGTTATGA
The DNA here is from genome assembly GCF_046866305.1 of Octopus bimaculoides. Classification (NCBI taxonomy): domain Eukaryota; kingdom Metazoa; phylum Mollusca; class Cephalopoda; order Octopoda; family Octopodidae; genus Octopus; species Octopus bimaculoides. Next base: position 129,138,592 of record NC_142931.1, read on the forward strand.
TTGTTGTTGTGGTGGTGGTGGTTGTGGTGTTAGTTGTAGCCGTGGTTATGATTGTTGTTGTGGTGGTGGTGGTTGTGGTGTTAGTTGTAGCGGTGGTTATGATTGTTGTTGTGGTGGTGGTGGTTGTGGTGTTAGTTGTAGCGGTGGTTATGATTGTTGTTGTGGTGGTGGTGGTGGTTGTGGTGTTAGTTGTAGCCGTGGTTATGATTGTTGTTGTGGTGGTGGTGGTTGTGGTGTTAGTTGTAGCCGTGGTTATGATTGTTGTTGTGGTGGTGATGGTTGTGGTGTTAGTTGTAGCCGTGGTTATGATTGTTGTTGTGGTGGTGGTGGTTGTGGTGTTAGTTGTAGCCGTGGTTATGATTGTTGTTGTGGTGGTGGTGGTTGTGGTGTTAGTTGTAGCCGTGGTTATGATTGTTGTTGTGGTGGTGGTGGTTGTGGTGTTAGTTGTAGCCGTGGTTATGATTGTTGTTGTGGTGGTGATGGTTGTGGTGTTAGTTGTAGCGGTGGTTATGATTGTGGTGGTTGTGGTGGAGGTTCTGATTGTTTTGGTGGTGGTTGTAATGGCGGTTGTGATTGTGGTAGTGATAGTGGTTGTGGTTGTGGTCGCAGTGGTGGTGGTTGCGGTAGTCGTGGTTGTGGTGGTTGTGATTGTGGTGGTTGTAGTGGTAGTATTGGTAGTGGTGGTTGTGGTGATGATTCTAGCATTGGTTGTAGTGGTGGTTGCAATTGTGATGGTTGTGGTGGCAGCAGTGGTGTTGGTGTTGGTGTTGTTAGTCCTTGTGGTGGAGGTATTACATTCAAATTCAAGAAACTACCCATATTATACTACACTTTAATGTGGTGACAGTTAACTTGTGTAATGACTATTTTAGCTAAATTTCTTAGTCTTTTAATCTACTTCAATGATTAGCTTCTTCTTACCTTAACCATTTTTTATGCCAACCTGCCTGAGACCATTCCTGGTTCTATGATTCAAATGTCCTGTTTTAAAGTGGTCTAAACTAAGGCCATCCATCAAAATTTCAGGCTGACTTAAGTTCTAAACAACACTTTACGAGGGGTGCTGAAAAGATCCTGGTTTTAAGGCTATCATAAAAGGCCTGGTTGAAGGCCCAACCTTCCGAGTTCTTTTACAGGACTTAGAAAAACTGTAGGACCACTGCAATAAGTGTGTGAATCAAACTGAGAGGGGAATATGTTAGATAAAATCATAATTAACTGATCCTTCTGTGCTTTCTTTTATCCAAAGCTAGGAACTTTTCAACACCCCCTTGCAGTTATGAGTTGTTTTATTAAATTCTCACTTATTTTAAAATTTAATTACAGCAAAGAGGATGTATTTCAACAGGAATATGGTTACAAAAGAGTTAAACTAATGGCACCAACTCTTCTACATGCAAAAGAGGAATCATATAGGATACCATGGAATATCACATGATGCTATCAAACTTTAGTAAAAGGGTAAAAACCGAAGAAAAGGGTGATGTTCTTTGCTGGCAAGTGACAATACAAAGACTTGAAACAGTGAAACTTTCAAACTTTAAGGGATTGTACTTTTTTATTTTGTTTTTCTTCCTTTTCTCTATAATTCTGGAATCAAATGGACATGATGGGTCAGTAAGTAAGCAACTTCACTTTTCCGTATCTATGATAGTTAAGTATGGCCTATTATTTTCTAACTTCTTGCTATTATTATTATTGAGTGAGAGAGCAGTGCATGCCATCAAAGTGAGACAGGGCTACAAATATACAAAGCCCAGTATACCCATCATGACTACTCACCTGATAAGGGTACACCAGGCACATGCATCACAACCATATGTGTGTGACATGGTGATCTCATATCAAGATAAACAGCACATGACCTTGTAGGTGGAGCCCAGTTAGAATTTTCTTCAGGTCGAGTAGCCCATCCCGCTCAAAAGGTCCCTGAATAAGGTTTGTTTAAGGATGTTGAGCAAAACACCCATGTTTCCAAAGGTGAATTATTCAAATTCCAAAGAATTCTTCTCAACACATGGCTATGTTGCTCCCCCACTACTTCTGCTCATGATCAGAGATGCACATATCGTCAGCCACCAAGGGACATGCTCAACTGGTTAAGGTCAAACAACTGACAAGCAAATCTGTGGTATTAAGCAGAATATTTGCTGTAGCCCATCTTTTATACCAATACAAAACAATGTTTATTATTATCATCATCATCATCATCATCACCATCACCATCATTACTATTACTATTATTATTATTATCATTATTATTATTATTCAGTAGTTTTATTTTTATAACGTGCTTTCACTTCACTACCGAGCGCAGCTCTGTGCGCCTTGGGTATGTGCTGTGGTTTGCTGTGGTGCTCTTATGTTTACTGTATTGAAAGTGTTTTGCGTAGAATGTGTGCAGTACCCAGTAGTGCAATTTTCTGTATGTTATATATATTTGTAAGTCCTGGTGTTTTTGTTATGTATTTGTCTGAATATTTTTTTATTATACCTAAGGCACCTACTATGATAGGAATTGTTTCTGTTTTTAGATTCCACATTCGAGTTATCTCTATTTCCAGGTCTTTGTATTTTGAAAGTTTTTCCATTTCTTTTAGAGAAACGTTGTCATCTGCTGGTATTGATACATCAATTAGAAAGCATTTTTTTTCTTCATGATCTTTGACAACTATATCTGGTCTATTTGCCTTAATTTCTCTATCTGTGTGTATTGGCATATCCCAGAGTATGGTTGCTTTCTCGTTTTCTGTGACCTTTTCTGGCGTGTGTTTATACCATCTTTTTTCTGTCGTTATTCCATAATGTTGGCATAGCTTCCAGTGTATATAGGTCCCAGCTCTGTCGTGTCTGTGAATATATTCCTTCTTAGCCAGGACTGGGCAGCCAGAGATAATATGATTTATTGTTTCTTGTCGATCTCCACATATTCTACAGTTACTTGTTATATTTCTTTTCATTATGTGTTTTTGGTAATTTCTGGTGGGGAGGCTTTGGTTTTGTGCAGCAATTAAAAATCCTTCAGTCTCTGCTTTGAGTCCTGAGCTTCTCAGCCATTGCTGGGATTTTTCTCTGTCTATTTCTTTCGCATTTAGTTTAGCCCAGTATTTACCATGTAGGGGCTTTTCTTGCCATCGTTTTATCATGGTCCGTTGCTGTTCTAGTTTTAGTTTGGATTTCATTTGTTTTATAGCTTTTGTTGTTTCTTCTTCTTCTTCTTCGTATTTGTTAGGTAGATTGATTTCTTGTTTGTATTTGTCAGCTTCCTTAAATACTGAAATTATTATTATTATTATTATTATTATTATTATTATTATTATTGTTGTTGTTGTTGTTGTTGTTGTTATTGTTGTTAAATTCAAATTACAATAAACTTAAACAAACAAACGAAGTTTGCTTTTAGAAGTGTTGAGATGTCTTAGAAAGTTAAAGAAGTGATTTTTTAAATTCTCAATCGCAGGATAATGCTAATAATATAGCCTGAACAGGATAGACTACCCCTATTTTGCAGAAATATTATTATTTGCAGAATTATTATTATTATTATTATTATTATTATTATTATTATTATTATTATTATTATTATTATTATTCATTTTGTTCATCATGTATATATCTCACATGTGTATTCATCATTAGTTAATTTATTTTATTCAAATTTAGAAAAATTGAAGCATGTCTTTAGTAATTTCAGAACGTATTGAACTTATTTTGTGTGACTGTTGGCCCACTCTGTTTTATTGTTTAATCTGGCAACAAGTACAAGGATAGACAGCCTCCATATTGAATTTGACAACAGCAACTACATTACATTGACAGCTCCTGAGGAAGTCAGCTTCACACATCCATTTATTTCAGCCTTCTGGTGCTGACATTTAGATTTACTCAAGGAAAGAAGCATGCAGACGATGTTTTATGTTGAGAAAGTATTGGAAGTTGCAAGAATGGTGGAGTATTTTTAGATTATAACAAAACTTGATCCAATTAAATGAACAGTGATGGTGAATTGTAAAACCAAAATCATGTTTTAGACATAAATGAGAGTAGAAATAAAACAGGAGAAACAATGAACAAAATATCAGTCTTGTTTTGTATGAAATAGGAAATCCACTTACAGATGCTTATGTGAGCATTTAGATGCTTTGTTGAAGGTTTTCTAAAAATAATAAAACCTTTGATAGAACAAAATGCCTATCAACTCCAGCTGTAAGACTGAAACATGTAAAGAAAATACGAGAAAACATTGATAAAGAACAAAACAATGGCGTTAGACAATAAAATAAACGTTGTGATGTTTATCATTGCAGCCGATGAAAGAATATATGGCAATAACATATAAACATTGAAGATAAGAACATTGGTCTTATCGACACTTCTGGCTGGCATGACGGAATATAGCTGAAAGTTTAGGAAATAATCTTGGTAAGTTGATGAGAAGAAAAATATTCTATGGAATAGATATCTCAAACAAATGACCTCTTATAGTGAATATGTGTGCATGTATGTGAGTGTGTGTGTGTGTGTGTGTGTGTGAATATATATATGTCTGTATACATACATACATACATATATATATATGTGTGTGTGTGTGTGTGTGTGTGTGTGTGTGTATGTATATATATACATGTGTGTGTATATATATATATATATATATATATATATATATATGTATATGTATATATAAATGTGTATATATATATATATATATATATATATATATACACACACACATATATATATATATATACATACATATATATAGGTATATATATATATAAATATACACACACGCATATATGTATGTCTGTATGTATTGTGAATGGTATTAAGTACATCTTCCCTTAACTTAATTATCTAAATTCATGCTATTGCTGGCTTTGAGCCATTTTTCCATTTCTCTTGGTTCTTTGAGTGTGTGTGCATGTGTGTATGTGTTTGTATAAAAATCACCATTATTGTCACCATCACCATCATCATCATCATCATCATCATCATCATCATCATCATCATAATCATTATAGTCTTTACATATGTTTTGCAATGCTGGAATGAGTTAGTCAAAAGTTACAGAAGTATATTGAACACGATTTTTGAGACAAGTTGTAAAAAAATGTTTATATAATTCCCTCAAGATAAAAATATTTAAAAAATATTCACTATCACATTCAGAGTCAACATTAACCAAAAATATCTCTCTCCAAATCTCTCCCAGATTAGATTCCCACTATATGAGCCTCAGAACCCACTCATCTACTTCCATACTAATTGTGGGGGTAGATTTTATGATAAAATATTAGTTTAATTAGCTTGATGTGACTAAGTCAAGGCAGGATTTTCTGAGTTTCAACAGCTGTTTGGAACAGTTTCATGTCTTTGTTGATTAGATGAGAAATATGCAAATTGCTACCAACAGTTATCTGCGGTGGCAGCACTGTCATCTTCATCATCATCGTCGTCATCCTTATCATCATCATCATCGCCATCATCATCATTGTCATTGTCTTCATCATCATCATCAACATTGTTATTGTCATCATTGTCGTCATCTTCATTGTCACCATCATTGTCGTCATCGTCGTCATCATTATCATCATCTTCATCATCATCATCTTCATCATCATCATCTTCATCATCGTCATCTTCAACATCGTTGTCTTCATCATTGTCATCTTCATCATCATCGTCGTTGTTGTCGACATTGTTGTTGTCATCATCGTCATCATCCTCATCATTATCATCATCATCATCATCATGACTGTCTTCATCATTGTCGCCATCATCATTGTTGTCATCGCCATCGTCATTATCATCATTTAATGTCCATATCCCATGCTGGCAGGGGCTGGATGGTTTGACAGGGATTGATGAGTCCAACGACTACATCGAGCTCCAGTGTCTCCCTTAGCAATAATTTTCTGGCTGATTCTCCAATGCCAACTACTTTACAGCATGGACTTGGTGCTTTCTTTTAGCCACCTGCATTACTGAGGTCACCATGCAGTTTGTAGGACTAGGAATTCTGGGTGAGGAATGGTGAGAGTCAGCTTCATGCTTGGGGATGAGGGGATTGCCAAGTGAGAGTGGGGCAAGGCCAGTTCCTGCAGTCGGATTTGCATGGCTACTCACATCTTGTAGGGGAAAAGGTAGAAGAGACAAAGAGTTAAATTATACAAAAAGAAAGCCCCTGAATTGGATCACCTTCAATGAATATATTAACTTGACGTTCAGTGAAAGTTTAAGATGGAAAAATAGGAGTAGAAATGATGTTTCAAGCTTGGCTCTTTGTTGGAAAGTGGAAAAACTTCAGAGAGGAAGAAAAGAAGGAAGAAGCAGAAAGTTCAAGAAAACTACAGATGCATGGATATGTATGCATGGGGCTGTGTGTGTGTCTTTTTGACAAGACATTGCATGATAAATATAAGCAAGCCTTACCATCATAAAAATAGTGTCATTTGTTACTAATTTTCCATGAAAATATGTGCAGCCATAGGAAAATGTTACTTTGCTTGGAAAAAAGTGACAGTTGCAATAGGGAGGAGATTTGGCCTTAGAAAATCTGCCTCAGTAAATTCCATCTGACCCACGCAAGCATGGAAAAGAGGACATTAAAGCGATGATGATTCTTATCTTTTTCAAATTAGTACAGTAGAAGCTGACACATTGATGCTCTTTTACTTGTTTCAGTCATTTGACTGTGGCCATGCTGGAGCACCACCTTTAGTCGAGTAAATCGATCCCAGGACTTATTCTTTGTAAGCCTAGTACTTATTTTATCGGTCTCTGTTGTCGAACCGCTAAGTGACGGGGACATAAACACACCAGCATCGGTTGTTAAGCAAATCTAGAGGGGACAAACACAGACACACAAACATACATATATACGACGGGCTTCTTTCAGTTTCCGTCTACCAAATCCACTCACAAGACTTTGGTCGGCCCAAGGCTATAGTAGAAGACACTTGCCCAAGATGCCACACAGTGGGACTGAACCCGGAACCATGTGGTTGGTAAGCAAGCTACTTACCACACAGCCACTCCTGCTGTGTAATAAAAAAAAGCAACCAGATGAAGCAGAGCAATTACTACAAAATGACAAAGATACAGATATCTAAGCAGGATGTTTTATAACAGAAATGATTTTGAATGTCTTTACTTAAAATTCAAAGCACATTTAGTTATTAGACACAACTCTCTGAGCCACAAAATAACACTTTCAGAATCAAATATCCAAACTAAACATTTAAAATGTACTAGAAAATTTCATTTCCAATGAATAATTAAAATATAATGATTTATCTTGATCAATTCTCTTGTTCTTCTTTCCAATGAGATAAGATTTTCTTGTGAATGTCTTCCAAATGAAAGAACAAAATATAATTTCTTATACTCAATAATGTAAATCGTATATTATTTTAAAATATAGTTCAGTTGATTGTGTTGTATATAGTTTCAGTTGAGGACAAAATGCTGGAATAAATCAAAACTTTCTGAAAGATAATCAGCTTAAAAGCAAAATCCATAAATTAGGTTTATCTTTTTGTTTCTTTTGCTTTCATCATTAATATTGTCGTCGCCATCATAATCATCATCTTCGTCATTGTCATTATCATCATCAGATAAATACTAACACCACACTACTACTACCGCTACAACCATCACCACCACCACTACTAGTACCATCACCATAACCACAGACAGTACCACAGCCATCAAAACTACCGCTGCCACCATCACTACCAAAATTGTCATCACCAGTATCATCACTATGGCACCAACTTCTATCAAACCAGCGCCAGCATCACCACCACTATTGCTGCTGCCACTACTGCCTTCATCTCCACCAACACCACCACCACCACAACCTGCCACTGACCGCATCACCACCACCACCACCCACCACTACCACCATCACTACCATCATCATCATTACCAGTATTATCACTATGACCCCAGCTCCTATCAAACAGACACCAGCATCACCACCACCACCACCACTACCACCGCTACTGCCAACAACAACAACATTTGAAAATCTAATTTTATATACTATCATATCTCCAGCTTTCATCATCTCACGTATGAGGCTTCAATATCCTCGAACCTCTAATCTTACTACAGCTTCCTATCATTTCCGTAGACTTCTTCTGCCATTAAATAACTTCCACAGTCACCCTGTATCACTTTTTTTCATCCATCCATCCTTCATCATTTACATCACATCCAGACCTAGCACACAATTCTCTCTTCTTCACACACTCTCTCTCCCTCCCTTTCATTCTATTTCTATTTCTCTCTTGCTGTCTCTTACTTCACACTACTTCAAATGATGTTTTTAATGTCAAGCCACTATCTCAGTTCACCTGAGCTATGTTTCATTATCAAAGCCACGACCACCACCACTGCTTTCATGTTAACTTCTAACAGATCATACATGTACTCATCTAACAGATTATACACTTCATATACATCTTCAACCTTCATCCTTCATCCATATACTTTCTATGTTCGATGCCCATGTCTTGCTCTCATGTAGTGCCATGCTTCTTGTACACATAGCCTTTATGGCTTTTGAAATTTGATTCAGGTTTGAGTTGCTGTCAGTTAACTAGTTCACACTGGTGGTAATGTAAAGAGCAAAGAATCATAGTTTGGAAAAAAAGAACTGAATAAATAAATATATGAAGCATTCTTCTTTAAAATATTGGTGTGATTGGGGAAAAAAAAAAAAAAACGAAACAAATTTTATTGATTCGAATTGTTTCAATACATACAACAGATACACAATTCTATTTAATTGTGAAGAATAAATTTTTGATAAAAGTGACACAGCAGAAAGTTTGTGTTTGTGTGCGTGAGTGTGTGTATGTGTGCACTTGTGTGTGTGTGTGTGTGTGCATGCATGAGAGAGAGAGTGTGTGTGTGTGTGTGTGTGTGTGTGTGTGTGTGTGTGTGTGTGTGTGAAGTCACTCTTGTACTGTTGGTGACCCAGTACAACTTGTTGCATGATTCAGGTCATCAACAAATAAACCAGTAACCACACCAGGCTTGCTTGTCAAGGAGAGTAATTTTGGGACTCCTGCAGGATGAAAAACATGGCCTCTCAAAGGTCAGAGGAACTCAGGAGAGTTAACAGCCTTCCAAAATAGTCAAGGGGAGATGGTGTTCACCAGTTGTAGTGAAAACAATCCATTTAGGAGGAGGAAATCTCTGAAATAAAAACCATTCAGTGAAGACTTGCATCCAGCTGATACTATTTTGCACAGAAAAGTTATGATGTAAAGATGTTATAGTTTTGTCTTCAGACAGCTAATAATATTATATATATATATATATATATATATATATATATATATATATATATATATATACATACATACATACATATATTCATATATATATATATATATATATATATTTATGCTGGGGTTATCCCATAAATAATACATTTTTTTCAATTGCATGAACTAAAAGTCGTAGGGGGACAGGATAAACTAATATATCAGCTTGTTATAAAAGCAGAGTGCAAGTTTTGAAGACTGCAGTTCGATTTTAAGAGTTATTTTTTCAAAGCTATAATGGAAGTGACAAAAGAGCATATTTGGCATATTTTGTTTTATGAGTTCAATAAAGGCAACAACGCAATGGAAAGTGCAAGAAATATTAATGCAGTATATGAGGATCGGACACTAAATAGAGAAGCTTGAATTTGGTCATTCAACCATTCATTGACACATGCATGCCATCTGAAAAGTCAGCAAATTGGGTCTATGGGTTCCTCTCAAACTTTCTGAGTCTAATCACACACAGAAAGTGAATGTGTGCTCTTCTTTGCTGTTACCTCTCACGAATGAACTTTTTTTGGACCAAACAGTGACTGGTGACAAGATATAGGCTCTCTGTAAAAATGTCAAGCACCGAAGACAAGGTAGGGAAAGGAGAAACACTGGCACCCCTGGTCTTCATCCACATAAGGTGTTGTTATCTGTTTGGTAGGATATGACAAGTTTAATCCACTTCGAACTTTTAAACCCAAACCTAATAATAACAAAGGAGATCTACTGTGAGCAGCATGAGTGGTAGAAGAAAAATGACCATCTTTGGTTTCAAGATGAAAGGTGCTCTTCCATCAGGATAATGCTTGGCCACATACAGCAAGGATGACATTTGAAAGGCTGGAGCAGTTTGAATGGGAAATGATGCCCTACCCACCATATTCGCCAGACATTGCTCCATCTGATTATCATTTATTCCACAATCTGCAAAATCATTTGGAGGGAAAAAATATGAATTCTGTAGATGAGGTCAGAACAGTACTGGAGGAGTATTTTTTTGTCACGGACAAGTGAATTTTGGAAGAGGGGCCTTGCAAGTCTGCCAGATAGATGGAAGAGCATTGTAGAAAACGAAGGAGAGTATATTTTAGCTTAAAGAAGAACTTTGTTTATCTTAATTTTTAAAAATGAAAGAAGTATAAAAAAATCACATTATTTATGGGATGACCCAAATATATATACATATATATATATATATATTCCCTGCCATAAGGCTTTACTTCCACATACGCCAGCTTAATTTAATTTGTTCTTAGTCGAAAGACACCTGTTGTTATGTCCTGGTAATTGCATTTG
>NC_142931.1:129161719-129191719 GCF_046866305.1 Octopus bimaculoides
TGTTTTGGCAAGCAACTCAGGAGTGAGGAGAGCTCGGGGAAGAATCCAATTCTTTGTGCTCCACAGATCTGGTCGCTTTCACCAGATGTCCTCCCTCAAATGCTTCAAAATAATGCAGTACAACTTTCAACTGATGGTCTGGCCCTGGGGGACAAACTCTCAATGCACAATACCACATTTCCAGGGGGTGATGCTGATGGCAGGTCTTCCAAATCATTCATCATCTACCAGGTATGTTCTTCTGCTTTTGAAGCACCCGTGTCACTCAAGACATTGCGTATGATCCATTGCCTCATGACTGTAAGCTTTCTGAAGCATTCTCCGTGTCTCTGTAACAGACTTCCCAAGTTTAATGCAAAATTTCATGTTGGCTCTTTGTTCCAACTTCCTGCCCATGACAAAAATCGCAGACTACAACATACACATGATCGCCAAAACACAAAATTCACAACTTGCAAAGTAAACACAGCAATGTCACTCAGCACACTGCCTCATGAAGGTTACTTCCAGCTCTCACTGTGGATGCAACTGTATGCTGCCATCTGTTGGCGCATTACAGAACTAGTCCAGGAACTTTTTGATACCACCTTGTATTACACCCTTGGACCAATCAAAGTCTTCAAGATGGATTTGCTGGATGGAAACTGAATGTATATCTGTGTGCATGTTAGGTTCTTGTTTGTGCCTCCTTGACTTGACATTTTGTGATAGTTGTAAATAAGTGTCACCATCATTCCCCATAGCCAGACATGTTTCTTTAGAATATTAGAAACAAATGACACTGCTTGTATGACAGTGAAACTCATTTACAACTATCATGAGATGTCAAAACAAGGAGACAGAAGCATACACATACACTCATGCATACATATGTTGTTGTTGTTTTTGTTGTTGTTGTTTATCCTTTTTTCCCCTTGTGGAGCATAGGGCCGGTTTCCTAGTTTCCATGGCGTACATGTTTCCCCCTAGCTGGACGGGATTCCAGTCCATTGCAGCTTTTACTCAAGAAACAGGAAGAAAGAGTGAGAGAAAATTGGGGCGAAAGAGTACAACAGGGGTCGCCACCACCCCCTGATGGAGTCTCATGAAGCTTTAGGTGCTTTCACTCAATAAACACACACAACACTCGGTCTGGGAATTGAAACCGTGATCCTCCGACCGCGAGTCAGCTGCCTTAACCACTGGGCCATTGTGCCTCCACCCTACATATGTACATACACATATATTTATATACACACATATACATATACATGCATATATATGAATTTGTATATTTATATATATATATACCCATATACATACATGTGTGTATACACACATAACCAAACACATACACACACACACACACACACACACACACTCAAACATGCTCACTTACGCACACACACAATGAATTTCTTTCAGTTTCCATCCACCTAATCTATTCCCAAGCCTAGAATTTTGGTCACTTCTTTACCCAACTACCATCATCTATGTATATATCTATGCAGCCCTGTCTCTTTCACACTACAATACATTCCTCTTATAACAAATTTTTCTCACAGCTCATTTGTGCTTTGTCATTCATGCAGACAAACGTTACACATCCAGCAAAGCATGTTTGCTTCATTTCTTATCAGCCTTAACACCTTTTGCAATGTGAGTACAATGAATGCATGCACACACACACACATATTGTGCATTAGGCTTAGTCAAATTGATTATACACCTATTCGTAACAGCCAAGTGAAGTATTTGGTGAATCTGATCTGCAGTCGAACTGGATTGATAGAGTATATATCCCTAACAGTGAAGTACAGTGGTCTCAAATAGCCAAGTGAATTGAAGTGATTTAGAGTGAAGTGTGCAGGCCTTCTTCTTGTTCTTCTTGTGAGTCGCTTGAGTCTGAGAAAGACAGTTCCACAATTTCTTGCTGAACAGTCTGCACAATTTATTTGTTTCTAACGAACAAATGTTTGTCTTACCCCTTAGCTCACTGCTTCCATCAAATCAATATTGCCTATACTGGTGTATGGTGTGCCACAAGTCAGGTATCAAAGTGATTGCAGAGCAATGTGAGATGAAGAGTTTTGCTCGAGAACACAATGCACTACCTGGACCAGGAAGCAAAACCACAACCTCACAATTATGTCCTGTTCAGAAACCCTGCAAAAATCTTGTAGCCATTTTGAACACACAATCCCTGTGTCCAATACATTATCAACTCATAAATAATTTTTCTATTTAGAAATAGATATGTACATAATTAGTAATGATTACACAATAATAACAAACACCTTAATTAACGAGCACTATATTTTGATTGATTTTCAGCTCAATTAAATAAAAGATTTTATTCTAATAAATTTTTAACTTAATTAAATATTTATTGTCACTGTAAACAGATATATGGAGTACAGAATCTTATCTCAAGTAGTAGGAAGAATAGCAACGACAACAATATTAAATATATCTATTAATTAAATTACATTAATAACATCCAATGATATATATGAATGTAAAACCATAATTACAATGGAAAATGGAAACATATTTCATAATAACAATAAAAAAGCACACACATAAATACATGAATACACACATACATATACACATACTTATACACATAAGCTTATGTGCAAGTATAGCTGTATGATTAAGATGTTTTCTTCCAATTTTTTGGTTCCAGGTTGAGTTCCATGGCTTGGTACTTTGGACAAGTGTCTTCTAGAATAGCTTTATATTCACCAGTATCTTGTGAATGGAACTTGGTGGACAGAAACTGTCTGGAAGCCAGTTGTGTATTGATATTGTATGATGGTTGTGTCACAGTCATACAATCTATGTCATTTGTTTCTAGTTTTATGCAGGAATATGTCTAATCAAGAAGAAATATTGCTTTGCTTGGAAACAGGTGAGGGTTGGCAGAAGGAAGGGCATCCAGCTGTAGAGAACCTGCCTCAACAAATTTTGTCTGACCTATGCAAATATTAGAAAGTGGATGTTAAAATATTGATAAATGTATAGATATATATATGTGTGTATGTATGTATGTATGTATGTATGTGTATATGTATGTATGTATGTATGTATGTATGTATGTATGTGCATATGTATGTATGTATGTATGTGCATATGTATGTATGTATGTGTGTATGTATGTATGTCATTATTCAGTTTTATTTCAAAATAAAATAAATGAATATTTTATTTTTGTTTTTTTGATTATATGACAAATTTTATTTCCCTTATAATGACAAAAATATTAGTAATGTATGTTCAAAGCATTGTTAAAGTCGACCCCTACAATCTGGAATAACAAAAATTGGCAGGTCAGATTATTTGATGTATAGTAATGACATACTAAAGTCACAACAATCTAGGAAAAACTTTTGGAATGCACCATGTAACATAACTGATTTGTACACAACATTACACAACTCTGATGTGGCACTACATTATTACACAACACAACACAACACTGCATAATATCATGTTGTATCACTAAGGCAGTGAGGAGGCAGAATTGGGAGCCTGCAGGAAAAATGCCTGGTGGCATTTTGTCTGCCCTTATATTCCAAGTTCAGATTCCACTGAGGTCGAGTTCACCTTTCATTCTTTTGAAGTCAATAAAATAAGTACTAGTTAAACACTGGGGTTCAATGAAATTGACTTACACCCTCCTTGAACTTGCTGGCCTTGTGCCAAGATTTTTAACCAATATTACACTGTAGAAGACACGTCCACCACAGCAAAATTGATACTGGTGCTGGAGTCACATGAAAAGCATCTAGTACACTCTGTGGAGTGGTTGGCATTAGGAAGGACATCCAGCTGTAGAAAGACCATGCCAGAACAGACAATGGAGCCTAGTGCAGACCTTGGCCTTACCAGCTCTGGTCAAACTGTCCAGCTCATGCCAGCATGGAAAACAGACATCAAATGATGATGATGATGATTAAACTATAAACACTTCACTTCATATTACACAAATAAAAAACTATTGAATAATAATGCTCTTTCAGCAACAGCACCACAGCAACAGCAAAAACAACAACAGCAAAAACAACAACAACAAAAACAACAGCAGTAACATCAAATTGTCAACGACAACTACAATATCAATAGCCTACAACTGTTAGGCCTACAAATTAAGACACATCATTAATATAAATTAATGGAGACTTTTATAGATATTTACGAGGCTGGATATAAAATGTTGTCAAGCTAACAATAAAGCAGCCTAAATTATATTTCATAAATCATTAATTTCTCTCTAATTATATTCTATAAAAATATATGGTTATTTTAAACTGCAAAATAAATTAGTCAGTAGAATTTGAAATATCATTACTTCAATCAAACAAACATATATAGAATCACTTGTTTCTTAGCTAAAGCAGGAAATGAGCTAATCTAGGAAGACTTTATGTGGTAGTTCAATCTGCTAAAAACAGCAGTTAAATCACCCTCAAATCATATCTTTTCAGATTAGAAAAAGAACGAACACTTTGTATGTTGTTTTAGAAACACTAAAGTCTTCTTAGCCATAAAGAAGTAATTAAAATAAAATTATAATTAATCTCTCTAGAACTAAATGGATCTAAATTGTTTTAACTTCACTAAAGATCAAACAAAAAGATCAAACACTAAAGATCAAACAAAAATTACTGACACACTTTTCATTAAAAAAGATTTTTTTAAAATAAATAATTTAAAGTGAAACATTTAAAAAAAAAAATATTTAGAAAATTATTGCTCATCTTGCTTAATAATCATACTTGTAATTAACATAATTATGAATAACACATTTTTGAGAATGCTCAAGCATTAAAATGAATTTTCTAAGATATTAAATTCGTCATCATTGTTTTAACATCCACTTTTCCATGTTTGCATGGGTCAGATGAAATTCATTGAAACAGATTCTCAATGACCAGATGCCCTTTTCATTGCCAACCCTCACCTGTTTCCAAGTAAGACTAGAAATGAGAGACATTGCTTGTACGATGGTGACACTTGTTTATAACTATCACATGATGTCAAGACAAGGAGACATAAACACACACACATCCAGTGTGAAATTTAAGATTTCTCAGTTTTCTGTGAATTGATTTTGATAAAACTTTTCCAGCTGGTTTGCATACTATAGCAACACCATTGTTATGTTTTCATTATTCTGTGTAACGTCCTTTCTTTTTCAGATTCTACAGTTTTTAGGTGAACCACACTAATAGCATCTCTCCTGTAAGAACAATGGGACATAGAAAAGGCCTTAATGATGAAGAAGAGTTTGTCGTCATCAAGGAAAGTGCTAGAGGCACCTCTCTTCATGTCATTGTGGAGAAATTAAGTATTCATGTGGACATGGTTAGACGATCCCTGAAGGACTCTTTGGGACCTCCAAGACTGTGACAGCTAGGGATTTAAGGAATGTTGGGGGCAAGTTACCTGGGAAACCTTGACAAACAAGCAAAGCTATTTTCATCGCCTCCAAACTTCTTCATGTACTGAAAACCATTTGAAATAGCATCTGAGGATTCCAGCCCACAACATGACTCCTCCACCCTGTTGTTGATGTCATAAACGTTGGTGACGTTCATCTTCAAAATAGACCCAACCATTTGCTCAGCCATCAGGTATGTCAAGGAGCGCCCTAGTTTAGTCAGTGAACAGAACACAAACGCATGTCTAGCATCATGTACTTGTGGGCCCAGTGAAGCCTCAGACTCTGAGGCATTAAAGGAGGCAGTTTCATTAAGGACAGACTTGTTGGCCCAGTCAGGGTACCTGAAGGTATTAAAGTGACCACAGCCACCTACTGCAATCTCCTGAAGGAGGTCTTGGATCCCTGGCTAGATGACATACTGCTGTCACTTCTAAGGAAAAACGTTTCATTAAAATGTTCAAACCTGTTCTGAACAGAAATAACAACAATAATATAACAACCAGTAATGATGTGGATTAAAAAATATCTTTAACATATGAATATAAACAAATTACAGAAGACTCCCACCAATTGAAATAAAAACAATCGAAACCAACTAAGTTTGCTCACTCATAAAACCATTACATGTAAACTGCAAGCTAATTGGTTAAAATAGAGGTGGGATCTATGCCAGTAATATTGGTGCACCTGGAAAACTGTGACGTTTAAGCTGCATGCTAATTGGTCAAAACCTCTATTTAACCATCTCACATCGGCTCTGATGAAGGGATATCCATAATATCCCAGAAACAGCTGTAAGGCTTTATCTATACTTTTTTCTTTATAAATGTCCTGAAAACTCCTCACAGCCTTGGCTTTGTTACCTCATTCTGTCTAATAGATATATGCATGCTAATACAAGACCCCCATTAGACTCCTCACTCATATCACTATCGAACCAAGAGTTTAACTACGGTCTGTCCATAGCACTTACTTAGCGTTACCTTCCACTCTTTGGGTCTTCTAGATACCAATACCAATAGGCAAATAACAGACATGGTTGTGTGTGTGTGTGTGTATGTATGTATGTATATATGTATGTATATTAAAGGGTCTCTCCAAAAATATATACACACTTTAATGGCTGATAACTCAAATTACATTTATTTTTAGATTTAACCCATTAGAAATAATGGATGGAGCCAGACAAAGCAAACTTCTTGACTACACAATCATGTCTGTTATTTGCCTATTAAGCTCCCACCTTGCATGGTCCTCACTGGTCATTATTTACACCATGTTTTCTTAGCAGTTACCAAACCACAGAGTGTGAAACTCCAGCAAATGACCTTCTCCAGATCAATGAGTGCCAAGCTGAGTGCTTACTCTAAGATGAGAACTACTCTTATAGTTGTCTCACTAAGGAAGGAAATATCAGTGCTATTCCATGATGGCACAAACCCAACTACATCTCACTTAAGTTAATTATCTTCCTAATTAATCAATCAAAATTCTTCCTGTTTGTTACTTTTGTAATTTGGTTCATTAGTTTGGTACCCCTATAATTGCTTCTTTCCAGAGCATCTTTGCTCTTGTTGATGATAATGGTATGCCAGTCATTGGGTATAAGACCTCTTTATATTTCCTTATTGCTTATCTGAGTGACTAGTATGATCCTTGCCTGATAAGAAGAGAGATCTTTGATGGTAGACAAATTGTTGCTTGATATCTGTTTCCAGCATCTTAAATGAAGGCAGTTTGCTTGATCATTTGATGATGATCAAAAGGTTCTTAAATATGGCCAAGACATTTTAAATGCAGTTAGGTGCTTTGATGGCAGTTATATCTGTCACAATTTTGGCATGATTTCATTAGCTAGCTACTCTTTCTATTGCCAACCACATCACACCTTGGACTTGAAATCTATCATGACAACATCACTAGAGAGTCTGTCGGTCAGGGTTAAAGTGTTCCCTCTACACTGCATCAGTTTATATTCAGAGCTACCTCTCTCCTGGATCTGAGCTATGCAGAATTGAATTTTTTGAGTTCCCGTTCTCCTGATTGGATCACTTGTAATATGGTTCATATCTTACCTGTTATTATAAATCATTTCATATCATCATTTTTATACTACCTGTCACCGTTCTCTCTCTTTTTAACTACTCCCAATGGACATTCATCCATCATTCTTATTGTCTCTCCACTCATATTTGCCATCAATCACCCTCATCTGTTTGACTACTTTCATCTCTTATATGCATCTGATCATCTCTATGTTCATACCTACCTCTCACTCTGCCCTCACATTCTTGCAACCCCACCCACCTCTGCTGATTCTTCTGTCTCTATGTTCTCTTCTGTCCCCCTTCTTGGACATATTACCTTGTACTTGTACTTGTGGTAGCATCCATCTGTGGTGGATTGAGCTGGTTCCAACCAACAAGTGTTCAGAATTTCAGTGGGAATATAAGTTCACATGCAGCCCCCAGTCACATGCATATACATTTTGGGATAGTGTGATCCATAGCAATTCATCTTGCCATTAATTGTTGACCATCGCAGAGGATTCATTCATCAAGTCACTACTGATTATTGGATCAGATGTAACCTGGGTTTCAAGCAGGTTCTAGATACATGCTTTAACAAAAGCTAAGGGATACCTCACTGACAGTGGTCTTCCAGCATGCCAAACACCAGCCTGGAGCTTCTGTGGGGGTCTGTGCTTATGCACTTGCTACCTTGAGTGTGCGTTCAGGCCCCTCATCACCATCATAATTACATCTCTTTGTGGCACTACTCCAACCATCCACACACATCTATGTAAAATGTCAAATAACCATGGATCCCTTCCATAACAAACCTATCTCCACTTCTCACATCATGCTTTAACCTCTCATCACCTCACATATATGGTATAAATTATGAATAGAAAAAAATTGATGGCATTCAATTGTAAAAAAAAAAAGTGAAGAGGAAAAAATAATCATATCCCTGAACCTACTGTCAAGCATCTAACCATACGTAGATCTCTTATTTATGATGTAAACATGATAGCTCTAGTAACGCCATAGGGCCTCCTCCATTGAACACTCGAATTAAGCAAATATATGCGTACACGTGTGTGTGTATGTATATATGTATATATATATATATATATATATATATATATATATATATATATATATATATCCAATGTGTACATATATATATATATGTATGCATATGTTTTATATACACATATATATATATATATATATATATATATATATATATATATTATATATATATATATATATACATACATGTATATACATATATATATATGTTATATATATATATATATATATATATATATATATATATATATATATATATATGTATGCATATGTGTGCTTGTGTCTGTATGTATACCATCATCGTTTAACGTCCATTTTCCATGAGAGAGAGTAAGGGAGAGAAAGAAAAATAGAAAGGTCATAAAAGACATTGAACGAAGCAATGTTGGAAAATAATAAATGTATTCTTCAATATTTCAGCTTTAAGAAGCAATTATTTGGAACTGGAAATTTCTAATAGAAATAAATTGTACATAACAGCAGTACATCTCTTATTTCAAGGCTTCCAGCTCATATGTAGGCTTATTACTGTTGAAATATTAAAGAATACACTTATTTTTTTCCTGCATGGTGGCTGTTATTACATTGCTATTTCTAGAGTGAAATGACAATAATTCAAATAACTGATGTTAGCTACAAACTGTTTTAGCTAAGATTTCAAGATTTTCATCCCAACATTGACTTCGCATGTTCTATTGCAATCTTGTTCTGTAATTTACATTATACAGAGCTAAGTTGTTGTCTGGCTGTGTGGTTAAGAAGCTTGCTTCCCAACCACATGGTTTTGGATTCAGTTCCATATATATATATACATATATACATACATACATATATATATACATATATACATATATATACATATATATATATATATATATATATATATATATATATATATATATATATATATATATATATATATATATATATATATATATATATATACATATATATATACATATATATATATACATACACACATATATATATATATATATATATATATATATATATACATATATATATATACATATATATATATATACATACATACATATATATATATATATATATATATATATGCGCAGGAGTGGCTGTGTGGTAAGTAGCTTGCTTACCAACCACATGGTTCCAGGTTTATTCCCACTGTGTGGCTCCTTGGGCAAGTGTCTTCTACTATAGCCTTGGGCCGACCAATGCCTTGTGAGTGGATTTGGTAGAAGGGAAACTGAAAGAAGCCCGTCGTATATATGTATGTGTGTGTATATGTTTGTGTGTCTGTGTTTGTCCCCCCAGCATCGCTTGACAACCGATGGTGGTGTGTTTATGTCCCCGTAACTTAGCAGTTCAGCAAAAGAGACTGATAGAATAAGTACTAGGCTTCCAAAGAATAAGTCCTGGGGTCGATTTGCTTGACTAAAAGGTGGTGCTCCAGCATGGCCACAGTCAAATGACTGAAACAAGTAAAAGAGTAAAAGAGAGAGTACATATATATATATATATATATATATACACACATATATAAGTATTTTAAATAATTGTTAGGGAAGACAGAGTGTACTGTAAACTTTATCCATTAATGGATTTGTGAACTACTACAAATGCACACATCATACCAACACCATCCTGTCAAACACAGTAGCGAAATGTGTTTAACACTGTAACATATTATGTAAACTAATGTGGTTTCTTCTGCACTGTGGGGTGCATTCAATTCCATTATATCGTTCCCCACCTACAAGGGAGTAGTGCAGATGTAAACCAAAACAATCATCAGGCTAACTAAAGCTTATTCTGTCTTCTCTATCAATTATTTAAAATATACTAAATATGCACTGAGGAATTCCTTATGTAGATCTTGAGACTAAAGTGCAGTATTGTTGATGATACCTGGTAGTTGTAAGTGATGAATGTGCTCTGAAGGCACACTACTAGGGACATACCCAAAACAAGGTTTGAATACCACATTTTAAAGTCCCCTGTCTAAACTTTAATCTTAAACATATATATATATATATATATCCAAAATTAGGATATATAATTATAGATTCTTATTCACATACACAGCAACCCCAGCTGCTAACCGTAAGCTATAAAACAATTTTTTTCAGCTTATCGAACTTTGATATGGGAAAAATTTACAACCTTCGACATCAATAATCCAGTTGCCCATGCATACTGGCCTCCCCTCTCCACGCCACCAGTGTTATCCAAGGGAAAAGCAAAGGGACCGATACAGCTTGATACCTGTGACGTCCAGCTGAGCTGAGTGAACTGGAGCAACATGAAATAAAGTGGCTTGCTCAAGAACACAACATGCAGCCCAGTCCAGAGATTCGAACTCACAACGTCACAATCGTAAGCTCAATGCTCTAACCACTGAGCCATGCCCCTTCACTATATATACATGTATATATATATATATATATATATATATATATATATATATATATATATATATATATATATATTCATATATATATGTATATATATATATATATATGTATATGTATATATATATATATGTATATATATATATTCATATATATATGTATATATATATATATATGTATATGTATATATATATATATGTATATATAAATGTATATATGTGTATATATATGTGTATATGTTTATGTATATGTATATATATATATATATATATATATATATATATATATATATATTTCTGAAGCTATACTACTTTTAGTGTAGTCTAGGGAAAGTTTTCTCCTTCAGTGGCTTCTGTAACATTTATGGCATACCAGGGTTCCTTAGACCAAAACAGAGAACTACACACTTTGACGGTGAATAGTGAGATTTTATTATCAGAAAACAAAACATATTACATTCACATGAAAGACGTCTTTTCCCTTGATGGAGATCTTCAATGTTTCTACATATTAGTTATGGGAATATTTACTGACAAAAAAAAGTATGAGCCTAGCAAATGAATAATGTGATTTTATTCATGAATGCTGTTCTGTAATCTTTGTGATGAATGGAAAAAAATTCCATAATATAATAGAAAAACTTATAACTATGAGTAAATGGTAAATGGTTTCATTGTTCTCAAAATTGTAATTTTAAAAGATCATCAAATTTAGCTTTGCAAGGAGTCACTTGTGTAGCTGTGACATATGTAACGGTAAACTATTGGGAAATTAATATCTTGTGTTGCTTAATAATTATTTCTTTTCCCCTGTTATAAGAGTTCTTACATCGAAACAATTTTTGCATTATCTTCAGCCTGGTGGAGAGAAAGAGAGAGAGAGAGAGAGAGAGAGAGAGAGAGAGAGAGAGAGAGAGAGAGAGAGAGAGAGAGAGAACATGCAGCCCCATGATAATGGTACAGATATCATCAGCATTTATTGACATCATCTATGGAAATTCTTGTTGGCAACACAATATAGAAAATATTTCATGTCATTTCATATCTATATCCCTTTTTATGGAGCTTTATCTGTCACTTCTTCTTCATTAAATCTGAATAATTTTCTACAGAAGAAAACTATAAAGTATGTCACATTACTGATGGTCGGTCGATATATTCAATGGTGTTAGTTTGGTGCTATTTAACTACCCTGAAGATGGTTTCTTTCAATGATTGTGACAAAGTATTATTCCATGCTTTATTGGCTACCAAACTCACAAAAGTATGTGAGTAAAGAAAAAATGTTATCAACACCATATACAAAACTCAAGATATTTTACTTCCTCATAAAAATTTTATAGTTTCTTAGAAACTTTTATCTACTTAATTCTATCAAATAGAAAATATCTTTGAATCTTATTTTATGATCAGTGTTCAAAGTCTGTAGCATTGGCTTTCAGTAGAAGAGGGTTGGCAGCCTATTAGAAGTCTTTAAACAGCAGTTTAACAACTCTTTAGCAGTCTTTTAAAAACACTTCAACAATGTTTTAGCAGTATTTTAGTACTCTTGCAGTTTTTTAGCAGTCTTTTGTTCTTTGGCAGTCATTTAGCAATCTCTTAACAGTACTAGTTCGGTTTTCTATAAGCCCTTTCAGTGGTTCTTTAACAATCTTTTAGGACTAATTTTGTACCATTTTAACAGTATTTCAGTGGTGCTTTAACAATATTTTCACAGTAATCTAACATTCTTTTTAGCTGCATTTTAATAGTCCTTTAGTATTTTTCAGAGATTTTCAGCAGTACTTCAACATGTTTTTGGTAGCATACCATGAATTTTATCAATATTGTAGCAGTGTTTTAAAAATACACCTACTCACTTTTAAGCAATTGCTTTGCAGCCCATTTAGCAGAATTTTAGCAACATTGTGGCAAATGTTTTAGCATGCATTTAGCTGCCTATTGCCAATTTATTTTCAGCATGTTCAAGAAATCAGTAGTTACATCAGTACCAGAATAATAATTTAAAGCTGTCAGTTAATATAAAACTTGTACTGAACTTATATCAAACAGGGACTTATATCAAGCTTATAATATAAGTTTGATATAAGACTTATATGAAACAATGGCTCAGTGTAGAGGTTGTAATTTGCTAATGTCTATCAGAAAGTGATAGAGTGACTCAGTGTTGAAACTGTACAGTTCAGATATATGTCAGATTGTGACTCAGTCAGAAGACTGTGCTGAATTCAGTCTAGAGACTGTACCATTACATGTCAATTAGTGACACAGTATAGTGATTGCACAGTAGTGTACAGAGAGATGTCAGTGACACAGAATAGAGACAGCACTGAAATCTTCAGATGTGTATCAGGCAGTGGCTCACAATAAGACTGTACTGTACAAATGTATGTTAGTGACACAATATGGAGTGTACAAATATACATCAAACAGTGACACAATATAGATTCTCAATTTTTCGGGCTTTGTGCCTAGAGTAGAAAAGATCTTTTTCTACTCTAGGCACAAGGCCTGAAATTTTGGAGGAGGGGCCAGTTGATTAGATCGACCCCAGTACGCAACTGGTGCTTAATTTATTGATCCCAAAGTCAACCTCAGCAGAATTTGAACTCAGAACGTAAACACAGATGAAATATCACTAAGCATTTTGCCCAGCATGCTAACGGCTATTCTTTTCTACTCTAGGCACAAGGCTTGAAATTTGGGGAGAGGAGACCAGTCAATTAGATCGACCCCAGTACACAACTGGTACTTAATTTATTGATCCCAAAAGGATAAAATGCAACTAGAGTAGAAAGGAATATAGACTCTCTACTGCATGTCTTGTATGTATATCTACTAAGTTCTAAGCATATTATATTGTGTGTCTTTCTATGTACAATGCTGTATGTTTATAGGTACTACATTGTATATCTTGTATTGTATGTCAATGAGACAACAAGAGGAACTCAGTATAAATATTTAACCAAAATTATATCGATATATCAAGCAATAATACAGTTTTAAATCCCGTATGTCATGAGCATATTGTATTGTACATCCTCTATATACTATACTGTATGTCTGTATGTACTGTGCTCTATATCTTATACTGTATGTCAATGAGACAACAAGGAGAGCTCAGTATAAATATTTAACCAAAATTATATATTTATATATCAGGCAATAAAACACTTTTAAATGTGCACAGACTAGAGCAACACTATTTAACAACACCTCTTTTGCCATCCTTTATTCTTTATCTCTTACTTTCACCCACCATCTATCCATTTATCATTTTATCTATTTTGTAGTTCACTGAATCATATCTTGTCAACTAAATTTGGCATGAAAATCACCATAAATACAATTTCTTGCTTTGTGCTTGAGAAGATCTGTGTAATAATTTCTGTGTTTCTTTAAAGTTTAGCTAGCAGGCTGCCACTGACAGATGGAGAAACAAATCTTATTGACTCAAACAACTACATTTTTATACGAGGAATCTATCAAACTAGTTCCAGAATGCTCCAACTATAAAATTTACTGAATTATTTATCTTCCTTTATATGTATGTATTTTTCTTACTGGAACTAACTTTGTGTGAGTATGTGTGTGCATGTATACATGCTGTATGTGTGAGTATGTGTATATGTATATATATAGGTATGCATATGCATATACATATATGTATTTATATATATATTTATACATGTATATATACAAACATATATTTATATATATATATGTATACATATATATGTATGCATGTATATATATGTATACATATGTACATGTAATAAAATATATGTATACAAATACACGTACATATGTATATGTATATTACATATACAATATGCATGTTTATGCATATATACATACATATATGTATACGTGTATGTATATATGTATGTGTGTGTGTGTGCTTCCATACATGTGAGGTGTGTGTAAGTGCATATATATGTATGTGTGTATAAATATATATACATATTCAAATATATATGATGATGATGATGATGATGAAGATATTATGTACGTATACAAATACACATATATATGCATATAAATAATGCATATATACATAAATACATATGCATGTGTGTGTGTGTGTGTGTGTGTGTGTGTGTGTGTGTGTGTGTGTGTGTAGGCATGTATATGTATATATATACAAGATACCGATACACATACAGATGGGCAGAGAGTGTGAGAGAGAGAGAGAGAGAGAGAGAGAGAGAGAGAGAGAGAGAGAGAGAGAGAGAGAGAGAGAGAGAAATAGCTTTGCATCGAATGCATACATTTATTCGTTTGTTTGCACTGTTTGCTATTGACAACATTTAGTACTGCATTGTGCTGTATGGCTGTATGCATGTGTGTGTGTGTGTGTGTGTGCACATGTGTATGCATACAGACATTTGTGTGTGTGTATGTGTGTGTGTGTGTGTGTGTGTGTGTGTGTGTGTGTGTGTGTGTGTGTGTATACATCTTTGTATTTATAAGTATATTTGAGTTGAATATGTATGTGAGTTTGTATCAATGTGTATATATGTGCATAAGTAAGTGCATATATGTGTCCATGTATGTATGTATGTGTATACATACATATAAATATATACATGCATATATATATGTGTATATATATATATATATATATATACATATATATATATATATATATATATATATATATATATATATATATATATATATATATATATATATATGCATACATATATACATTCATGTATATATACATACATGTATATATATATATATATATATATATGTAAATTTATATATAAATCTTGATATATATTTATTTATTTATATAAGAAGGTGAGGGTTGGAAATGAGTACAGCAATGAATTCCGGGTAGAGGTAGGGGTCCACCAAGGTTCCGTCCTCAGCCCCCTATTATTTACCATAGTCCTCCAGGCAATCACAGAGGAGTTCAAGACAGGTTGCCCCTGGGAGCTCCTCTATGCTGATGACCTTGCCCTAATTGCGGAGTCACTATCAGAACTAGAGGAGAAGTTTCAGGTGTGGAAGCAAGGTCTAGAATTGAAGGGCCTTAGAGTCAACCTAGCTAAAACCAAAATCCTAATAAGTAGGAAGGTAGATAAAACACAAACCCCTTCAGGTAGATGGCCCTGCTCAGTATGTAGAAAAGGAGTAGGTAGTAACTCTATAAGATGTACCCGGTGCAAGCTATGGACACATAAGAGGTGCAGCAACATCAAAGGCAGGTTAACTAGCAAGTTAGTTTTTGTTTGTGGCAGATGTTCAGGTGCAATAAAGACTGCAAACAAACAGGAAACAACTTCTATCTCATTCCAGGGTGAAAAACTAGAGGTAGTCGATAGCTTCCGCTATCTGGGCGACCAAGTTAGTAGTGGGGGTGGGTGCGCTGAAAGTGTAGCTGCTAGAATAAGAATAGCCTGGGCAAAGTTTAGAGAGCTCTTACCCCTGCTGGCGACAAAGGGACTCTCACTCAGAGTAAAAGGCAGACTGTATGACGCATGCGTACGAACAACCATGCTACATGGCAGTGAAACATGGGCTGTAACTGCTGAGGACATACGTAAGCTCGCAAGGAATGAAGCCAGTATGCTCCGTTGGATGTGTAATGTCAATGTGAATACCCGTCAGAGTGTAAGTATCTTGAGAGAAAAGCTGAACATTAGAAGCATCAGTTGTGGCGTGCAAGAGAGACGATTGCGCTGGTATGGACATGTGGTGAGAATGGAGGAGGATAGCTGCGTGAAAAAGTGCCACACCCTAACAGTTGAGGGAACCCGTGGAAGAGGTAGGCCCAGGAAGACCTGGGCTGAGGTGGTGAGGCAAGACCTTCGTACATTGGGCCTCACCGAGGCGATGACTACGGACCGAGACCTTTGGAAATGGGCTGTGCGTGAGAAGACCCGGCAAGCCAAGTAAGATCGTTGCCAGTGCCCCTGGACTGGTTCTTGTGCGGGTGGCACATGAGATGCACCATTTTGAGCGTGGCCGTTGCCAGTACCGCCTGACTGGCTCCTGTAGGATTTTCGAGCGAGATCGTTGCCAGTGCCCCTGGACTGGCTTGTGCGGGTGGCACATAAAAGACACCATTTCGAGCGTGGCCGTTTTCGTGCGGGTGACACGTAAAAGCACCCACTACACTCTCTGAGTGGTTGGCGTTAGGAAGGGCATCCAGCTGTAGAAACTCTGCCAAATCAGACTGGAGCCTGGTGTTGCCATCCGGTTTCACCAGTCCTCAGTCAAATCGTCCAACCCATGCTAGCATGGAAAGCGGACGTTAAACGATGATGATGATGATGATGATGATAAGAATATCTATAGAAATATATATATATATATATATATATATATATATATATAAATGCAGAAAATGAGAGAGAGAGAGAGAGAGAGAGAGAGAGAGAGAGAGAGAGAGAGAAAGAGCTTGGAAAGTGAATGTTAAATGATGATGATGATAATGATATATATATATATATATATATATATATATATATACCTACATGTGGCATGTGTGAAACTAATGCTTGTATGTATGAAAGTAAACAGAAGTGAGAAGACAGACAAACAGATAGACATCTCCTCATTGACACCTATATATGCCACATACACACATAGAGAAACTGCACAGACACACATTGCATACATACATATGCAATATTTACCAACATAAATACATAAGAATCATATTTATACATGCATACACACACATCATATACATATTTATATAAGCTTTAAAAAAATACATAGAATATCCACACACACACACACACAGAGGTTATATGCACATACAAAACTTATATACACATACACACACACATACAATATGTAGATGAATTCAAAAGCTGGTCATATGCATACACACACACACGCACACACACATAAAATCCCCAGGCATGTTCACAAAATCCACATATAAGCATAAATATGCAGACATGTACATATGTGCATGCACACAAATTGCCATACACTACAACAGATCTCTTTCTTCCCATATACACACACATAGCAAACCTTCACATAAACACACAAAACTCGCAGATACACATAGTCACATGTATAAATACGACAACATCATCATCATCATCATCATCATAATTATCAGCATCATTTAACGTCTGTTGTTCATGCTGGCTTGGGTTGGATGGTTTGACCAGAGCTGGCAAGCTAGGAAGATGCACCAAACTCCAGTCTGTTTTGGCATGGTTTCTACAGCTGGATGCCCTTCCTAATGCCAATCACTTTACTGAGTGTGCTGGGTGCTTTTATGTGGCACCACAGGCACTTTTACGCGGTACCACATGTTTGCTTTTATGTGATTCCACATGGGCTCTTTTACATGGAACCACATGGGCGCTTTCACACGGCACCGCCACAAGTACTTTTTATATGACATCAACACAGGACTCTTGTAGGTCAATCCTCACCACCAGGGGGACCAGTCTTAATATTTCTGCTGTGGAGTACGGGTCTTCTCGAGTACAGCAAGGTGCCAGGTAACTCGGTACCCAAACACAATATACATTGGCATACACAAACTAACCACACACACACACACACACACATACACACATAGATTCACACACATGAACATGTATACACATACATACACACTTGCACCAACAAACATTTATGCATTTAGAAACATGTGCGTATACACAAATGCATACCTATAGGGAAAGGGGGGAAAGGAAAGAGAAAGAGAAAAGGAGAAAGTAAGAGACATTGAGATAGAGGGAGAAAAAGAAAAGATGAGGCACAGACAAAAGCTGCCATATTGGAAAGGCAGAGATATTGATAATAAATTCTGCTGCAGGGTGTATCTATTGAATAATAATAATAATAATAATAATAATAATAATAATAATAATAATAATAATAACAACAACAACGACAATAATAACACCAGTCGTCATCATCATCATAATCATGATGACGACGATTATTATTATTAAGGTGGGAAGCTGGCAGAATTGTTAATATGCTGGACAAAGTGCTTAGTGGCATTTCGTCTGTATATAAATTCTGTGTTCAAATTCTGATGAGGTTGACTCTACCTTTCATCCTTTCAGGGTCAGCAAAATAACTATCAGTCAAGCACTGGGGTCAATGTAATCGACTTAA
This sequence comes from Octopus bimaculoides, assembly GCF_046866305.1. Taxonomy (NCBI): domain Eukaryota; kingdom Metazoa; phylum Mollusca; class Cephalopoda; order Octopoda; family Octopodidae; genus Octopus; species Octopus bimaculoides. Next base: position 129,180,750 of record NC_142931.1, read on the forward strand.
CTTCTCTCCCAAAATTACTTGCCTTCTACTAAGATTTGAAACCATTCTCAATATTCTCATTATTATTATTATTATTATTATTATTATTATTATTTTTTGTTTTTTCATCTTTCTTCAAATTTTCTTCCATTTCTCGCCGAGTGTTTTCCGTACTCCTAGGGCAGAGAAGCTCATTGTATGCATTCCCAGAAAGTGCTGACCAAAATTGGATGTATGGAACCTGGAATGCTACTGAGTGTCACTGCAATTTACCAGCTGAATTGGTGGTGGTGGTGGCGGCGACGGCAGTGGCAGCACTAGCGGTGGCGGCAGTGATGACGGCAGCAGTGGCAGGGGAGGCGGCAGGGGCGGCGGCGGCGTCAGCGTCGGCACGTCGGCGGTGGCGGCACGTCGGCGGTGGCGGCACGTCGGCGGTGGCGGCACGTCGGCGGTGGCGGCATCAGTGGCGGCGGCGTCAGCGGCGGCGGCGTCAACGGCGGCGGCGTCAACGGCGGCGGCGTCAACGGCGGCGGCGTCAACGGCGGCGGCGTCAACGGCGGCGGCGGCGTCAACGGCGGCGGCGGCGTCAACGGCGGCGGCGGCGTCAACGGCGGCGGCGGCGTCAACGGCGGCGGCGTCAATGGCGGCGGTCACGGTGGGGTTCAGCGACGGCACGTCGGCGGTGGCGGCACGTCGGCGGTGGCGGCATCAGTGGCGGCGGCGTCAGCGGCGGCGTCAACGGCTGCGGCGTCAACGGCGGCGGCGGCGTCAACGGCGGCGGCGTCAACGGCGGCGGCGTCAATGGCGGCGGTCACGGTGGGGTTCAGCGACGGCGGTCACGGTGGGGTTCAGCGACGGTGGTCACGGTGGGGTTCAGCGACGGCGATAGCGGCGGCGGCGGCGGCGGCGGCGGCGGCGGCGGCGACAGCGTCAGCGGCGGCGGCGGCGGCGACAGCGTCAGCGGCGGCGACGGGTGTCAGCGGCGGCAGTAACAGTGGTGGAGGTAGCGGCAGTGTGGGCGGCAGCAGCGGTGGCAGAGTAGTGGCAACATGTTTACCCTTAATTTTATCCCCAAATAGAATCAGTATAACACTTCGTGGCAACACTGGTCCTATCCAATTACTGATACAGTTGATCTGGTTGGCTTCCACATTGTTTCCATTAACTGAATTTCATTTAAGAAGCTTGGCTTAATCCAATGTCCCCTTAATGCATAGGCACACCGGGCATGTATGACCTATGTATGCTGTGGCTCACTGTCATCATCATCATCATCATCATCATCGTTTAACATCCGTTTTCCATGCTAGCATGGGTTGGACTGTTCAACTGTGGTCTGGGAAACCAGGAGGCTGCACCAGGCACCAGTCTGATCTGGCAGCATTTCTACAGCTGGATGCGCTTCCTAATGCCAATCACTCTGTGAGTGTAGTGGGTGCTTTTTACGTACCACCGGCACAGGGTCCAGAGGAGGCTGGCAACGGCCATGATCGGTTGGTGCTTTTTACATGACACCGGCACAGAAGCCAGTCAAGGTGGCGCTGGCATCGGCCATGTTAGGATGGTGCTTTTTACATGCCATGGGTATCACAACTACAATTTCCATTTGATTTTCATTTTGATGTTGATGTACTTGACTCAATAGGTCTCCTCAAGCACAGGAGGTCACCCTACGATCCTAGGTACTTTTGAATGGGCTGGGGCTGGTTATGCGAAACTGGTGTAGAATACAGCCGTGAACTCACTTTATTTGCTGGGTCTTCACAGTCACAGCATATATCCAGAGGTCTCGGTCTTTTATCATTGCCTCTGTGAGGCCCAGCATTCAAAGGTCATGCTTCACCCCCTCATTCCATGTCTTCCTGGGTCTACCTCTACCCCGGAATATTTCCAGAGCCCAGTACATTGATTTGCCCAGGGGCTTACAATACTTCTAAGATGATCCTGAGTTAACCCTAGGGTTTGGTAAAAGACACTTGCACAAGGTCCAAACACTGTGGAATTGGACCCTGGATTTCACGATTGCAACGTAAGCTTCTTAACTATTTGGACACTCTTAAGCTGATGAAAGCACTAATAACAACAACTACAACATCAATATAGATAACAACATCAAGGACAGTACAGCATCAAAAACAATAAAAACATAAATAATAACAACAAAATAAACAACAACAACAGCAATAAAGTTGTTGGCACTCCGTCACTTGCGACGTCGAGGGTTCCAGTTGATCCGATCAACGGAACAGCCTGCTCGTGAAATTAACGTGCAAGTGGATGAGCACTCCACAGACACGTGTACCCTTAACATAGTTCTCGGGGATATTCAGCGTGATGGAGTGTGACAAGGCTGACCCTTTGAATTACAGGCACAACAGAAACAGGAAGTAAGAGTGAGAGAAAGTTGTGGTGAAAGAGTACAGCAGGGTTCGCCACGATCCCCTGCCGGAGCCACGTGGAGCTTCAGGTGTTTTCGCTCAATAAACACTCACAACGCCCGATCTAGGAATCGAAACCACGATCCTATGATCGCGAGTCCGCTACCCTAACCACTGGGCTATTGCGTCTCCACTAGTAATAAAGAATGATAGGGAATAGAAGTATTTAAAAGGATCAGTGAAATTTCAAATATTACTAAATAACATCCTTTCAACTACTTAATAGTTGACATTTTTTAAGTTTTATCACTTAATATTTAATGTCTTTAATATACCATTGATTAATCTTATTTTTTATAATGCAATTAACATTTCAATATTTCAAATTTTAATTGAAAGCAAAATTACAATATTCTAAAAGATACATATATGTAGATGTTTGGAAAAAAATTACAAAATTTTGGTCAATTATGGTTTTGAATTAAATTCTTCAACAATTCAGATCCTACTACTCTATTTAATATAAATTCCTGGTTTTCTCTGTAAATATTGGTTTTCTTTGTAAGTTCTGGTTCTTCATAAATCTTTGTCTTCTCACTAAGTCACTAAACCATGGCCTTTCCTCTGTAAGTTTCTGGTTTTCTTTCTTTCTATAAAGGTGCAGAAATAGCTGTGTGATTAAGAATCTTACTTTGTAACCATAGGTGTTGAGTTCAATCCCACTTAAGTCTCACTGTATGGAACATTGGGCAATTTTTTTCTAATATAGCCTCAAGCAACAAGTGCCTTGTATGTGAATTTAGTAGATGGAAACTGTGTGGTAGCAAATAATAATAGCAATAATAATAATAATAATAATAATAATAATAATAATAATAATAATAATAATAATAATAATAATAATAATAATTATAATGAGAAGAAGAAGAAGAAGAAGAAGAAGAAGAAGAAGAAGAAGAAGAAGAAGAAGAAGAAGAAGAAATTGCAGGAATGTGAACAATGAAGAGAGTGTCTGTCATTCCAGTAATTGTAGGGACACTCGGGGCACTCGCAACCAAGTTCAAGAAGCATGTCAAAAGAAATCGGAATTGACATGAGAGCAGAGTAAGCCCAAAAAACTGCTCTGCTGGGGACAGTTAGGATTTTGAGATTGGTACTTGGATGTTAAATGTCTCCCACAATAATTTACAACCGAATATCAAAGCTTATAATGTGCAGAAAGAGACCCTGTGAGACCTCTGACAGCAGGCTGCTGTCCACTCTCACAGAATCCACCAGAACAAACAAGACCGAACATTCTGAAAAGTAAAACAATAATAATCTTTTCTACTAAAGGCACAAGGCCTGAAATTTGTGGGGAGAGGACTAGTCAACTACATCAACCCCAGTGTTTCACTGGTACTTGATTTATCGACCCCAAAGTGATGAAAGGCAAAGTCGACCTCAGTGGAATTTGAACTCAGAACATAGAGGCAGACGAAATATCACTAAGTATTTTGCCCGGCATGCTAACTATTCTGCCAGCTTGCCACCTGAATAATAATAATAATAATAATAATAATAATAATAATAATAATAATAATAATAATAATAATAATAATAATAATAATAATAATAACGAAGAAGAAGAAGAAGAAACAACAAAAGCTATAAAACAAATGAAATCCAAACTAAAACTAGAACAGCAACGGACCATGATAAAACGATGGCAAGAAAAGCCCCTACATGGTAAATACTGGGCTAAACTAAATGCGAAAGAAATAGACAGAGAAAAATCCCAGCAATGGCTGAGAAGCTCAGGACTCAAAGCAGAGACTGAAGGATTTTTAATTGCTGCACAAGACCAAAGCCTCCCCACCAGAAATTACCAAAAACACATAATGAAAAGAAATATAACAAGTAACTGTAGAATATATGGAGATCGACAAGAAACAATAAATCATATTATCTCTGGCTGCCCAGTCCTGGCTAAGAAGGAATATATTCACAGACACGACAGAGCTGGGACCTATATACACTGGAAGCTATGCCAACATTATGGAATAACGACAGAAAAAAGATGGTATAAACACACGCCAGAAAAGGTCACAGAAAACGAGAAAGCAACCATACTCTGGGATATTCCAATACACACAGATAGAGAAATTAAGGCAAATAGACCAGATATAGTTGTCAAAGATCATGAAGAAAAAAAATGCTTTCTAATTGATGTATCAATACCAGCAGTTGACAACGTTTCTCTAAAAGAAATGGAAAAACTTTCAAAATACAAAGACCTGGAAATAGAGATAACTCGAATGTGGAATCTAAAAACAGAAACCATTCCTATCATAGTAGGTGCCTTAGGTATAATAAAAAAATATTCAGACAAATACATAACAAAAATACCAGGACTTACAAATATATATAACATACAGAAAATTGCACTACTGGGTACTGCACACATTCTACGCAAAACACTTTTAATACAGTAAACATAAGAGCACCACAGCAAACCACAGCACATACCCAAGGCGCACAGAGCTGCGCTCGGTAGTGAAGTGAAAGCACGTTATAAAAATAAAACTACTGAATAATAATAATAATAATATTAATGATAGTAATAATAATAATAATAATAATAATAATAGTAAAGCAATAGCAATCATAATACTTGCGAGAAAAAGTTATTGAAAATGTTTCTAAAGAAACAGAAGGTGAATATCTATATTTATGAAAACATTCCAAATAGATGTATTTCTAAATAGCACTAAATTGGTCAGGTCAAGCTTTGTGTCAGGGGAGCTAACATGATAAGGTTAGGTGCAAAGTTTAGCAATTTTATCCAACCAGGGTCAGCAGTGACGTGTCTATGAAGCTAACTCTGAACACAATAAAATGGAAATGCTATGAATTTCTAACTAAAATTGCATTGAAGAGTTGTTACACTGACAAACAAATATATATAGTTTCATTGATTTTTTTCAAAACTTCCATTAAATATTTAGGTTCAACAAGAGAATGACTTCTATGTCAGTTACATTTCTTCTAATAGAGAATTTAGTAGTAAATTCTATAAAAATAAAATAATTTTTCTGGAGATTTTGAAAGAAACATGAAAATTTCAGCCTGTGGTTATGAGTCTTCATACCAGTGCTCGCTGACTTACTTGTATGTGTGGCTGCATTCATTTGGTGTGGGTTGAGCTGGCTATGACCAACAAGGACACTGTATCCCTCACAAATGCTGTCCACATTTGACTGTCAGCTGATGCTGCCATTTCCGGATCTATTTCAAAATGGTGGCACCAGTATTTTCTTAACGAAACACTAACGAAACACTTTGAAACTTGGGACACTGGTAGAATGTGTCATATAAAACATCTTTTACTCTTAGTCTTCTTAACAAAAAAAAGGAATTCGCAAGTTATTCCATGTTAAAGTTGTCGTATTTCTGTAATTTCAACCAATCACTGACGTCTATTCAGCTCAATAGAGTTACTGCTGGGCGGTCATAAAAATGTTATTCCCTGTGACATATTTCATCTGGTTTAATCGTAATTTATACGCATATATTGTTTATATAATAAATTACGCTGTGCTTATCTATGTGTGTAACAATTTTAGAGTTCGGATTCTAGAGTTAGGGTTAGTTTTAGGGTTAGGGTTACGGTTACGGTTACGGTTAACAGTCTAGTTAGGGTTAGGGTTAGGGGATTAATACGATATACACCGTTACAGCGCTAACTGTTTTCAACTGAATAGACGTCAGTGATTAGTAGAAATTATCGAAATAAGACAATTTTTTATATGAAATAAATTCGAATACAAAAATATTTTTCTGTTCTATAACACAAAATAGATAAGTATACGAAGTTTGAAAGTCTTTCCGTACCAAAAACACTACATAAAACATAAATGAAAACTGGCGCCCCCGTTTTAAAATAGATCCCCATTTCCTATTGAGGTGTAGAGTTCATGTTCAGAGTTCCAGTGGGAATACCTGTAAGATATCATGACTCAGGGAGGGATGAATTATCATAACCAATGGGTGAAGGCACATGGCTCAGTGGTTAGAGCATCAGGCTTACAATCATGAGGTAGTGAGTTCATAGAACTGAACAAAATCAAAAATATTAATTTTAATTGTAATGATGGAGAGGAGTAAAGAGTTTCCCTTTCCTTAATACTCACAAGAGCATAGTATGAGGGAGGTTTGGTTGCTATTTCTAGCAAATTGAACAGCCACACAGAGAGTAATTCATTGGCTCATTTGTTGATGTGTATAAGTAAACAAAAACGAAAGGAAAAACAGACAGTAGCAAACACACACACACACACACACACATATATGAATGGGCAGAATTATGATGTAAACATGCTAAAACCCCTCATAACTTTTTTTATTTTTACAAATTTTTACAAGATTTTTCCAATTCTGGGATCTTTGTGGTTTGTCAGTGTTTACAATTATCATTGAAAAATATTTTTAATGTATCATACAGATGCAATTTTTGACATTGAATCTGAATTTGTTATTCATTTCTTCCAAAACAAATTTGTGAAAATGTTACAGGTTTTCAAAGTTTGATCATTTTCAGAATTTTCAGCCAATCAGAAAACAGCATGTTCGCTACCTCTTCCATCATCAGGACAGGGCAGGGGAAATCAGCGTGTCAAAACATTAAACTAGCAATGTGAGGAAATGAAATATTTAAAAGCTACAAACAAACAAACCAACAGGATTTGCTGGAAATAACAGTCAAAACATTAAAATATACACAAGGTAAGTTAATATTAAAACATTTGCGAGCAAATTAAATATTAAAAAGCTATGAACAAGCCAACAGGAGTTGCTAGAAATAACTGTCACAACATTGTTTAAAACCGACATTTATTACTCTTTTACTATTTTACTTGTTTCAGTCATTTGACTGTGGCCATGCTGGAGCACCGCCTTTAGTCGAGCAAATCGACCCCAGGACTTATTCTTTGTAAGCCTAATACTTATTCTTTCGGTCACTTTTGCCGAAGCACTAAGTTACGAGGATGTAAACACACCAGCATCAGTTGTCAAGCGATGTTGGGGGGACAAACATACACACACACACACACACACACACACACACATATATATATATATATATATATATATATATATATATATACATATACATATATATGATGGGCTTCTTTCAGTTTCCGTCTACCAAATCCACTCACAAGGCTTTGGTTGGCCCGAGGCTATAGTAGAAGACACTTGCCCAAGATGCCACGCAGTGGGACTGAACCTGGAACCATGTGGTTGGTAAGCAAGCTACTTACCACACAACCACTCCTGCGCCTAGTTAAAAAAATTCAAGAACGAAAATTTGCAATATACTCTAGGATTTTATAAAATAAATTATCTTTCTTGTATCTCCTTCTCCAAATAAATTCATAAATATAGGAGTAAACCATGCCCAAGTACTTTCAAATTGTTAAATGTAAGTCCCATCTGTTATGAAAACAAACAGTTATAGAACAAGCGGTAGTCAAACTCCTTGTGCGCATCTGCAGCATCTTTGGTTACTATGGAAACAGAGTTCTTCGCAATCAGCTATGGAACATGTGGTGCTTCTTTGCTTTTGGTTACAATAGAAACAGATTTCTTTGCCATGGTGAAATGCTCACTTCTGATTGGCTAAAATACCCAAATTTTGCAAATTTTAAAGGCTAATAACTTTTTAATTATGGATTTATAGGGAAAATGAATTTCATTGGGGGTAGTCGATAGCTTCCGCTATCTGGGCGACCAAGTTAGTAGTGGGGGTGGGTGCGCTGAAAGTGTAGCTGCTAGAATAAGAATAGCCTGGGCAAAGTTTAGAGAGCTCTTACCCCTGCTGGCGACAAAGGGACTCTCACTCAGAGTAAAAGGCAGACTGTATGACGCATGCGTACGAACAACCATGCTACATGGCAGTGAAACATGGGCTGTAACTGCTGAGGACATACGTAATCTCGCAAGGAATGAAGCCAGTATGCTCCGTTGGATGTGTAATGTCAATGTGAATACCCGTCAGAGTGTAAGTATCTTGAGAGAAAAGCTGAACATTAGAAGCATCAGTTGTGGCGTGCAAGAGAGACGATTGCGCTGGTATGGACATGTGGTGAGAATGGAGGAGGATAGCTGCGTGAAAAAGTGCCACACCCTAACAGTTGAGGGAACCCGTGGAAGAGGTAGGCCCAGGAAGACCTGGGCTGAGGTGGTGAGGCAAGACCTTCGTACATTGGGCCTCACCGAGGCGATGACTACGGACCGAGACCTTTGGAAATGGGCTGTGCGTGAGAAGACCCGGCAAGCCAAGTAAGATCGTTGCCAGTGCCCCTGGACTGGTTCTTGTGCGGGTGGCACATGAGATGCACCATTTTGAGCGTGGCCATTGCCAGTACCGCCTGACTGGCTCCTGTAGGATTTTCGAGCGAGATCGTTGCCAGTGCCCCTGGACTGGCTTGTGCGGGTGGCACATAAAAGACACCATTTCGAGCGTGGCCGTTTTCGTGCGGGTGACACGTAAAAGCACCCACTACACTCTCTGAGTGGTTGGCGTTAGGAAGGGCATCCAGCTGTAGAAACTCTGCCAAATCAGACTGGAGCCTGGTGTTGCCATCCGGTTTCACCAGTCCTCAGTCAAATCGTCCAACCCATGCTAGCATGGAAAGCGGACGTTAAACGATGATGATGATGATGATGATGAATTAGTATACAAAACTTAATCCATATACCAAATTTGAAAACAACTGGAACAAAATTGTAAGCAGTGATGAAAACCACAAGGATCCCGATTTTGTCTTCTGCATAATGGATACGACTATGCAGAAAAAAAATTCCCCCTGCAATTTTTTTTTTAATTCATGGTTTTAAAATACAGACAGCCCGAATCTACCATTCATTTCTCTTTATAATTTCCAAATAATTTTTAATACTTTTATTGAAGAAAGTCAATTGACGGTCTTCACACTTTTTCACATAATCCTGGACTTTACATGTGAAACGCTAGTGACACGCTGTATGTCCATCAACAATATTAGCAGACAGACAGCTGTGCAGTGGTATGACATATAGTCCCAGTTGACAAAAGCCTTCTTTTTATGAAGAAAAAAGTTGGAAGAGTCGTGAAGAAGTTTTGGATATATGTGCAATTTTTTGTGTACACGTGCATGTATAAAAATATAATTAAAACACCGACGTATATATATATATATATATATATATATATATATATACATCAAAGCCTAATAGTGTGAGTTTTCTAAAACTCCTTTAGGACAAACAGTTTTTGCAATAAATTCCAAAATTCCAATTTAATTGGAATCTACACGATCTGAAGCATATTTGTAGAAAAGAAATATTTAATTTTCTCAAGGTTATGAAGAAGCAAATCTTTGAGGCAAAATTGTATAGATATGCTGAAATATTTATATAGATATACAAGGATCTATATCTATATTAACTCTGTAAAAGTGTATGTGTGTGTGTGTGTATATTTGTATATTTCTGTATGCAGTCATTACATCCTTGCAATCTTGATAAATAAAGTACCAGTCAGTACATCCTTCTAAGATTGATAAATAAAGTACAGGTTGATAAATAAAGTACCAATCCTACATCCTTTCAAGCTGATAAATAAAGTACCAGTCATTACACCCTTGCAAGTTTGACAAATAGAGTACCAGTCAGTACATCCTTTATAGGTTGATGAATAAAATACTAACCATTACATCCTTTCAAGGTTTATAAACTAAGTACCAGTTTAGTACTAAGATCAATTCAGCTTTTACTTTCTCTTTTTTTTTCCTTTTTATTTCTGGACTGTACCTGCAAAAGTCTATCCCTTGTACATTTTGCTTCACTGATTCAGCTTAAGAACTGCATTTAAGTAAGACGTGTCTATGGAATAATTCAGCTAGTTATACATTTAAATTTCATGACCAGGAATTCAGTTGCTTGAACAACTGAATGTTTAATGCAAGACTGATGAAGATTTTCCTATTATTGTTTGGTTGAATGTCTAAAATAGCTGAGATGAGTTGTTATTAACAAGATAACAGTTTTCTGGACGATTAACTTCATCAGTTCAGTATTTCTATATTCACCTTTACATTATGCTTCAAATGAAGATCACACTAATGAAAACAGATAACGTTAGATCTATCTCCAGCCCTAAGATTCATCAGTCTTACCCAAATTCCATGGCTTATAACTGACCTAGTCCCAACACTCCCTCGAATGTGATGACTGAAATACTGGTCTACCACAGGGTTAATCATTTATAGTCGTCGATCACTGATTGGTGAAAGTAACTTGGAGATAATTATCAAAGTTTTAATTCTGATGATAATGATGTCGTCAGTAAGACAACATTCATTATTCCAATCATTTTTGCTTATTATAAAATTATGATAATAAATGACCAGTAATAATTAGCTCATTGATAGATAATAAGTCCCCTGGACATCAGTGTCTCAAGTCCTAAGACTCACAGGGCCAGGTGCCTGGTTTCCATGGCATGTAAGTGAATGAGATCATTATATTCTCTCCAGTCCATTGCAGGGTTATTCATTTACAGCTGAGTAAACTGAAGCAATATGAAAT